>NC_072739.1:76388495-76559936 GCF_026930045.1 Uloborus diversus | reverse complement strand
ATTATATATAAATTAGAAATACATTTTTGCTCGAAAGAGAGCCAGATGCAAGCGATTTTATATAATATTAAAATTATTGGTTTGATGAACTTTTTGTTTTTAATTCTGCGTCTATTTACTACCAACGGGTAAATATTATTATTATTTTTTTAATAGAAAAACTAAATATTAGTTGCATTTGTATTGCATGAAAAGTAATTTTACTTAATTTGTTTGCTTGTTTATTTTTTACTTATCCAGGCTCAAAATTTTATTTTAGGAGAAATGTGGGTGCTTTTTTTTTTTTTTTCATTTTTTTGAAATTCTCGTCTTCAACTTGTTTTCCGTATAACTGCACGCTTAAATCTTTGACAAAGCGGCTGAATTTAAAATTTTCTTACTGAAAAAACTCACTTTGGTTTGAAAGGTTGAATTTTAGTGAAACATAAATGAAAATGGAATTTGATATAAATTCTAAATCATCAAAAAGTTCAAACCATGATAGAGAAGCATATTTGTTTTCAGAAATCAGTTTTACATGCTAAATAAAAAAATAAATAACGTTAGTGTAAGGGAAAATTGGCTCGTTTATTATTAGACGGTACTTCTTGTCCTCTGTCAATTGCAATTGTTCAGTTTATTTTTTGAAACTTTGCAATATTTGCAGATTAGTTATGAGTAAAAATCAGCATTGCTAAAGAGCCAAAGAAGTATAAGTAATTGCATGCACACGTTTATGACTTACAACCCCCCCCCCTAAATCTATAAATACAACAATTTACAAATATTGGACTTGATTAATGTGGGTTTTCAACGTTGCGTTTTAATTTGAATACTAATTCATTTGCAAATTTGTCTTTAAAAATTTCAGCTGACTCCTCTCAAGTATAGTTTAATTGAAAATCTGTTTTGATGGAAGTTAAAGTGTATTTTTCAGCCTTTTTCTTTTTTTTTTCTTCGTTGCAATTTTTCATTATTCTATTGTATGTTTTCTACTTAACTAGAGAGGCAAAATGTTTTCTCAGTTGAACTGTTGTTAAATAACGGAAATTAATTCGCAAGTTGTTCAAAACTGCTAAAAGGGTCGCATAATTCCTCTTAGACTCCCCTGCTGTAAAGGTTTTTGAGAATGAGTACGACATTAAATGAATTAAAGTATCAAATGAGTAATTTAATGTTTAGGATTACAAAAAACAGCTAAAACTATATAAATAAGAAATATGCCTTGTAGAAGTTTAGCTGTCAGCAGATATGAGTACTTTTTAACGATTTTTTCGTGAGTCATTTTTTTAGTAAGTTTTGGTACTCAATTTATCCAAATTTCAATTTTACTTCATAATGTAAAACTAAATGTAATTCAAATTAAAATATATGAATTTATTATAAATCATAAAGAAAAATAGGGGTGAAACTATACTGCCTAATTAAAACAAATTCAAACAGTATGATTTTTTTAACGATTCCTTTTGTTTGATATTGGTAAATTTTTGACAATATTGTTAAAAGAAAAAAATGCTGTAAAATAAAATAGTTTTTCAAAAAGTAAAATGCAACGTCAAATTTCTTTTTTTCTTTATTCCAAAAAACCCATATAAGTATTAATTATCTTTAAAAAAAGCTTATTTTGACTACTTTAGTTTATGGGTGCAAGCTGTGTGTGTGTGTAGAATAAAATAATGTAAAGCAGATGATAACCTTAAACAGTAGCTTCACAACAGGGGGGCGGAGTGGCGGGCCGCCCCGAGTGATACCATTCTGGAGAGTAACACTCAAAATGGATTTAATAGTTTCTGAAAAATATAAATGCTTAAATTCTGAAAAACAAATCCCCAAATAACCTATCTTAAAATATATACTTAATCTATAAAATTTCAACGAAAATGTAGCACAATATTGCGTATTGTGCTACAGTATCAACGCTACAGTATATATGCAAGTGAAGGAAGCGGTTGCATATGTGTCTAGGTAAAATTTTACAGGAAAGGCTTCAATAGTTATGTTTCTGTAATGAAAATTTTGTTACATCACGTAATTAATTTTAAAAAAAAGGGAAAAGAAAATTGTATGAATGTTTACATACAAGAAGCAAAGTTTTTTTTTATTGGATTAGGGAGGGGAATTACTTACTATCACCTCGAGTGAAAGGAGTGTTGGGAACGCCCTTGACTTTGAATGAGTAGTTTTTAAATGATTTGTTTTACTAATGCAGGGCAAAATTAACTTTTTCGTTTTTGTTTTACAGGTTTCTTCTACTCTGTATATGTCTACTTTGTATTATAGAAATAACTAAAGCTGTAAGTATGATCATTAACACATTTTCTGTCAGTTAATAATAAATACAAAAGGACTAAAAATGCTAAAAATCGGTTAAGCATTAGCAATTTCCTTGCGTGTTTTGTCAAATCCAATCAACTCTTTTTTCCATGAAACTTCTTTACAGTGCATTACACTCGTTTTCGGAATGCAGTACGAATACAATCATCTAGACGCATAATTTATTAATAATTAGAAGTAAATTTATAATTAGAAGTATATTTATGATTAGAAGTACAATTCATAATTAGAAGTATACTTATAATTATAAGTATACTTATAATTAGAAGTATACTTATAATTAGAAGTACAATTCATAATTAGAAGTATACTTATAATTTGAAGAACAATATATTTTTAGAAGTATACTTATAATTAGAAGTACAATTTATAATTAGAAGTTTTCTTATGAATTTGTTAGAAGTATAATTTATAATTAGAAGAAGAATATTTGGATGTGTAAAAGAATAATAATTAGCAATATAATTTTTTTCTTACATGTATACTTTTTACTAGAACTACAATTTATAATTATAAGTATACTTATAACTGGAAGTATGATTTATAATTATAAGTGTACTTATAACAAGAAGTATGATTTATAATTATGAGTATACTTATAATTAGAACTATAATTAATAATTCTAAGCATACTTATAACTAGCAGTATGATTTGTAATTATAAGTATACTTATAATTAGAAGTATAATTTATTATTAGAAGCATAATTTTTATTTAGAATACTTATGAATATAAGTATAATCAATAATAAGTACACTTATAATTAGAAGTATAATTTATGATTAAAGAAAAAAATTGTAATTGACAATGATCTTAATTGCAAACTTTGTTTAAATTTAAAAGAAAAAAAAAACGAATTTTAAAAAGTACGAAATGATAAGTTGGCGACATTAAGAAAGAGAAAGGATACAGTGAAAAATCATTTTAGTCGTCAATGTTTTCACTCAGCTATGTTACTTTCTGGAATTTTATCCGAGTGGGCAAACTTCATCTTCTTGAATTGTATTCCAGACAACCAGTGAAGAAACATTGCTTTCAACAAGGAATCCAAAATTTTTATTTTTACTGTCGCTTCATTTTCAAGTACAAAACCTTTTTTTCATCCATAGATTAAAGAATTACAAATAATGTTAATCTTCTCAAATTAATCAGCAGTGGAAGCAGGGCCATGTTTTAGGGGTGGATTTTTTAGGGTTCAAACCCCCGCCGACATTTTTGAAACTACTAAAAAATGCTTTTCATTACTCTTTTGCTCAAAAACCATTATTACTCTTTTTCAATTTTATTTGAAATTATTTTTGAAGAACTTTGCGAATTTAGTCCTATATCTGAAGTATTTAGTTTTACTGCAGTTATTGGTGTACAAAGTTTAATATTTAAAAAAAATATTTCAATCGGTGAGCAAATTCAATTTAGTTTTTTTACGCTTCTGCACATGACATCACAAGTGATTAAATTGTATTCACTGTTGCCATAAACGCAGAGCGCAATATTTAATTCGGATCTTTGCTCACATGTACTGGCAACGAAATGGTTGATAGCAAGCGTAGAGCCCAATATTCAATTCATTTCTGAATTATTATAACTCGGAAACGCAGTAGACAGCAAACATAAGCATTCAGCGCGCTAGTGGAGTACACGCCAAAGGGCATCACTTGTGACGTCATTAAGACAACGCCTTGTCTAAAAAATCGGGCATTTAACAAAAAAATTAAAAATTAAACGTTTTGAAAATAAAAGATTTTCCTCGCTACGTGTTTTTTTTTTTCTCCCACATTACATCAACTTCAATGATTAAAAGTAGTACTTTTGACTGATGGAAACAACCACATTATAGAAGACCGAATTTAAAATCGGCCAATTGCGTATTCGCGAATTAGGTATAAAGGCACGTCACCGCTTGTAGAAAAAAAAACCACAAATTCATTTTTTTTTTTTTCTTTTTTTTTTTTTTTTGTGCGGCCCGTTAAAATGGTATTCATATGTGGGTGGTCTTGAAGAAAAAGCCGAGTACCGTTGAATGATTCTCAAATAAACGAACGCTACTGAATCGAATTGCTAACCGAAAACAATTCTGTTGAAAATGAATCTACTGCTAACCAGCGTCATTTAAAATTACGCAAACTGGTGTGACAAACGAGTAGTGAGAAACAGAAGAAAGCGAGAAAAAGAAAAAAAAAACTCCTCCAAAATGAGTGATGAATACCAATTTCGCTTGGACCTTGCAAAAGAGAGGCAGAGCTAACATCCGGTGGCTTCAGCGTAGGCGGTTATTTCGGCCCGTCTCGGATGTGGGCGAGTGACTCAAGCTCCAGTTTTGGAACTGCTCTTGTAATTTTTTTCTCCAAGGGATTGATATTTATTGAGAAGACGGTGGAAGGGGGTGAGACGGAATGTTTACTGGCGGGAACGAAAAAGAATAATTCTGAGTTGGATCCCACGACCTTTTTTGTTGTTGTTGTTGTGTTGTCGTTTGTGGCTAGGTTTCTCAAAGTCACACACAGATTTCGGCACCGGAATTTCTTCTGCTTGGTGTATTTATTCTCCACTTAGAGCAGTCGTTCTCAGTCGGTGGTTCACGTACCTTTTGAAGTATGCGAAATTTCTCTTGATTTTTTAAGGATATAAAAAATGCCCCCCCCCCCAAGAAAAGAACTCTGTTTACTATATTGACTTTTAAAAAACTAAAAACGTTTTACTGATGCCTGCCTTTTTTTCTCTGGCGATATGTGTCTTCTTTTCTTCTATTTTTTTTGAAAATAAATGATCAGAGAACATAAATGTAATTTTTTTTTTTCATTTCATTCATTTTTTGAATTTTCTTTTTGTTTTTCATATTCGAATTTCTGTAATTTGTAAAAACTGATTCACAAGCTTATTTAGAATAAAGTAAAACTTTTTTTTATTCAGAGATTTATTTTAGAACAATGGCGTGTTTGTTTGGAGTACTTCCTTGTATTTCTACTGAAATTCAGAATATTTTTGAATACAAAATGAACTTCTGTTTTTGTACTGTATGAGCTTGAAATGCTATAAATGACCAGATAACTGTGACTGCAATGCATAAAAAATATCTTGTGTAGCATTTTTATTGGAATAACATACGAAAGACTGCATTTACTTTACAAAACTCAAGCTATTCCTTGTTTCCGTTGACTCATTCGTTCAATTCAAATTCCACTTGTTTTTAAATTTGAAAAAATAAATAAATAAATAAGTACGAAAAAAAAATCATCAACGAGATGATGCTAAGAAGTGAATAATGGGAAAAAATAATTGCGATATCTCTCTATCTAACATATTTACATTCTAAAGATAGTGGAAGCTAAGTGTCACACGATATAAATAAATATATAAATAAATAAAAAAGAAAAATAGTAATAATAATAAAAAAAATCATTAACGAGATGATGACAAGAAGCGAATGATGGAAAAAAATAATAGTGATATCTCTGTATCTAAAAATTTTACATTCTAAACATAGCAGTAAACAAGTGTCACGATATAAATAAATAAATACAAAAATAATAATAATAATAAAAAGATCATTAACGAGATGATGACAAGAAACGAATAATGGAAAAAAATGATTGCGATATCTCTCTAACAGTTTTACATTCTAAAAATAGTAGTAAATAAGTGTCAAACGATATAAATAAATAAATACAAATAATAATAATAATAATACTAATAAAAAGATCATCAACGAGAAGATGACAAGAAGCGAATAATGAAAAAAAAAAAAATTGCGATATCTCTCTATCTAACATTTTTACATTCTAAAATTAGTGGTAACGAAGTTTCACACGATTTTGAACATTAAACGCAATATTACTTTTAACTGAATTATTTCCTGAATTAAAAAAATGTTTTTATTTATTTTGTTTTTATTTGACAACTATTGTACATTCAAATACTCCCTCTTCGTTTTTTTTTTTTTTTTTTTTTTTAAATTTGGCACATAAGAAAGATTTAAAACTTGTTAAAGCAACAAATACATTTTTTTTTCAAGGACAGAACCCTCTGACTGACTTTTGCCGAGACTGAAAACTATTTTCAAAAGCTGAATCTTGATTATCAAAACAGTGAATTAAAGCACTGTGGACACAAACAACCGAAGTAATTCTTGGACGTGGCCACCTAACCAAAAATTTTTGCTGTCGCAGCTTAAAAAATTACTTCCCCCAAGAAAACTTTTAGTTCATTTCTTCACTCCACAGCAGACGAAATTTTATGCCGCGAGCGAGATTGAGTTTGGTGATGTTCTTAAAACGTGCCCTGTCTTTTTCAATTTTCTAAATCTGATTTCGCTTTCCCTGGGTCTGTTTCTGCCGCTTCCGTAAAAAGTTCTTTTAAGATATATGAAATTTTTATGACATAATAATATGTTGTCGTCATTTTTGTTTTTACGCAGTTTATCCTTTATGGATGTGATCCGAACTTTTTATTGCACTTACGAACCTCGGGAAGCAAACGGGACTCTAGGGGCGTACAAAAAAAGATTTTTCGCCTATGTTCGAAATCAGATTTTAACTTTAAAAAAAATATTTGAAAACCATAAAGGTACAAATGAAATGCTTTGAAAATTTAAGATATAGATTATTCCGTAAATCAGCGTTTCTCAAACTTTTTTTGACCGGGAAGTGTTTTTGAAAAAAATCAGCCAATTGGTAATGTTTTTCCTTTAAAAAAAATAAAAACATGCATTTGCGAACCGTTGAAAAAATTTGAGTTTTTTTGCGGATTGATGAGGTCCCCCTACCCCTTTTTCTTTTTCTTTGCGTACTAGCAGAAAAAAAGCACTTTGAACTCCATTGTCAAATACTTTGTCAAACACTTTGAGAAGGGCTGAGGTTTTTTTAAACTTTTTCTAAATAGTAATAATGAAAAATGAATTAATAAAAACATAAATAAAACTTTGTGTTAAATTATTGTTACAAAAAATGTTATGTTAAAAATAAGATAAGTAAGTATTGTAATAATTATAATAATAAATATTGCTGAAAAATCAAAGAAAAGTACGAAAATTAATCACAAAACTCGCGTAAAAGATGTCATATAGGATATTATTATGGTAATTTCTTTTTTTCTGTGTAAAGTACATTTTTAACTTGGAAAAGCAAAAATATCTGAGTACCGGTGAAATTTTTCTGCGGACCGGTGTTGGTCATCACACCTCACACCCGAGGGTCCCCTGCACCGGTGCCGGTCCGTCGGACTACCGATTAAGAATACCTGGTATAGGATATCACCATTTTTACTTTCTTTTATATCTAATATATAAAAGTATTGGATTCGTGCAAATTTTCGAATTTCGAATTTTGACGGATTCGAACGTTTTGAGGTGTGCTGAGTTCATTGGGCGTCAATAGCTAAAAAGGGGGTGGCGCAATCGAACGTTCTTTTTTTTTTCCATTGCGCCATATCTCAAGAAATATCGCTACATTCTGGATGAAATTTGGAATAAGTGTGAATCCATATGTAAGCAGGCGTTGATTCAATTTTGGCACCAATCGCTTCATGGGGGCTGATTTTTTTTTTTTTTTTTTTTTTTTTGGTGTGAATAAAAATAGCTTTATAAATGCAACAATAAAGATAAATCGTAATAGTCTGCCGGCTGCGTATTTCGCGTGATTTTAATTGGTGGAAAATGACCAGAAAATCGCGATGATTTAAACTTTTTAACTGTTGCCATCTAGTGTTTGTTAACAAATAAATGTTTGTAATTATTTTAAGCAAGGCTTTTTAAATAATTTTCAAATTTCATTCATTGCTTTGCTTTTGAGATAAATCGCGAATTCAGATGATCGTCAAGTTTTGGCGTGTGTAATTTTGTTTTTGTTGGGAATATTGCTTCCTCGTCAAGCATGGGGAGGGTGCAGAATTATAAGAAAGATATAGAAGAAAGTTTCGTGATGGCCACAACATACTACTTGTTTGTACTGTTAACCCGCCTCTATTTTCCTATTGAGTGAGGAAATTTTTTTTAACGTGGACGATCAAAAATTTTCTGAGCACTGTTCAAATTTTTCTGCGAACCGGTGCCGGTTCACCGGACTACCAGTTGACAGTCGCTGTCGTAAATTTCCCCCAAGTTTTAAGGTTAAGGTGAGTCCCAAGTTAAGCTTTTACAATTTCTGTACATTATTCGACTCTGTAGATTCGTATATTCAAACGTAACTAGTTATAGTTAAAGCCAGACATTTTATTCAAATTGTTCATGAGGCAAATTCAAGAAATGTGTATGATACAGGGTTCAATAGAGATATAGATGAACTTTTTGAAGAAATGCAAGCAGTTCAGTAGTGGAATAGATGAACTTTTTAAAGAAATGCAAGGTAATAGCAAAGAAGTATGTAAGCTATTTAGGACAAGTTGTTACTTCACGTCTGGTTTTATGCGATAATTCAAAAGATGCTCATCTAAAAGAAACAGAAAAACAAAACTTTTTTTTTAACTCTGATATGTTCCGATATTAGTAACATATTTGAAAAAGTATAATAATTATTGATTTGAAATCTAAATTTAATGCTCTTTCTTGCCGCCCATTTTCACCAAGTTAAGTTACATAATTAGTGTGTGGTGGCATATAAACGATATAATCAGTAGTGAACCATTAATAAAAGTTCGTAATTCAAAAGATTTTTTTTATTAATTTAAAGTACAACCAACCAGTAAATTTAAAAAATTGTAATTATCGGGAAAAAACTATTTAAATTAGAAACCATTGTTAGAAACAAACCTCTAAACCCCGTTCAAGTTTTTTCCACATATTTGGAATTATGTAATAAAATTAAAGAAGATTCATCTTCAAAATGGTTTTGCAAATAACTTTGGGGAAACTCAATTCTTCTTAATGCAAAATCTACATTCCTTTGCAAAACCTAGCTGTCAAATAATCGAAAAGAATAATCTATTTTTTGCTGGTGTAAATGGTACAAAGCAGCTAGATATGAAAAAAAAAAAAAAAAAATCGCACTCTGCAGATTCTCAGTCTAGCAAACAAGTGACCTCGTCAGTAAGGAGTTGGAATCTTTACTGGGTGATTGCAGGTTCGATGCCTGCCGGTCAAAGATCCTCCGTGTACGCTGATGGTGAAGGGTGTGGTTATCTGTTATGGTTACAATACCTCCTAGTTTTCATTCCAAATCAATACCTGGGTGGGGAGGGAGAGAGGATGGTCCTGAATCAAATGTTGCTCGCCTTCTGATATAGAGCATAAAAAAAAAAGCTGTCTTCGTGCTTTATCTAACCGGTTAACCTCGTCTTGGGGAATGGTTCGGGGTACTCAGGAGTGTAGTTAGATCTTTTTGTCTTTCCAAAAAATAAATAAATAAATAAATAAATAAAAAAATAGATAAAATAAATAAAAAAATGAATAAAAAATAGATAAAATAAATAGATAAATAAATACAAAAATCGATAAAATAAATAAATAAATAAATACCTTACCAATTTGAATTTTTTCAGGAATACGTTTATATCTTATAGAGCAAGAAAGAGCCCGTGAACGCCAGACCTACGTCATGGTACAAAGGTCGAAAAAATTTTTGCGTCAGCAGATCACAAGAGGTAAGAAAGTTTCGCTATTAGTTAAGCTGAGTCGCGCTGACTTTGGCAGGAAACAGGTAGCAAAAGTTGCGTCAAAAACTGAGCCATTCCATGTCAAGTGACCTCGTCGTTTCAACTTGCTCATCTCCGACTTGAACGAAATTTTATAGAGGTGTAGACATGCCTATAAAATTTACCTATATAAATTTTCAGCTTCCAAGACCTAAATCCTGAGGATCTAAGATCGATAAAATAAAGGGTAGCAAAATGGCGGATCAGCTTTGAGAAATAAATTTTCCTGTTTTGCACGGTTCCCACATTGGAGGTCATTTTGGAGTCCACTTTTTTTTTCTTTTTGAGGTGTCCTAGTTCCTCATGATTTGTGTCTTGGAAGCTGAAAGTTTTCATAGGTTAGTTTCAAAGGCATGTCTGCACCTCTTTAGAACGTCCTCCAAATTGGAGATGGTTGGATAAGGACCACCAGGTCACGTGACATGAAATAAATTTATGATGTTTAGTTTTTCCAGCAATTTTACGCACCTTTCCGACCTGTTTCCTGCCAAAGCCAGCGCGACCCTGCTTAACTAATAGCAAACCTTTCTTACCTGCTGCGATGTGCTTTTGAAAAAAAAAAAATGGGCCCTTATACTATGTCGTAGGTCTGGCAGTAGCGTACTTACGGGGTCTAACTCCCTGTTTTCAAATTGAGTGTATAAGTGTTTAGCTTATTCAATGAAACATAATAGAATTTCACGCCACTAAAATTTCTTTTTTTTTCGTGAGAAATAAGTATTGTTTCATTTTTGCCCCCTATAGCTCTTTTCTTGCAAGTTTTTTTTATTTAATTTTTTTTTATAAAAACATTTTTATATACTTGTATGATCATTTTTTTTAAATTAAAAAAAAATCTTTTTTTTAAATTAGTCGAAATGCCGCCACCCTGGCTGCTGCACCCCTGGCGAGAGTCACTCCTATCACCCCTATGACACGCTACTGAGGTCTGGCATTCATGGGCTCTTGGACTATTAGCTTATGTGGACACTGCCTTTCCCTAAACATTCGTCTGACTAACACTAATCATAGCAGTACACACATAACCAAGTAACTCACGAACAACACTGAAAGTATACATTCCCTCAGCGCCTATCAAATTTCAACAATGATAAGAGAGAGAGAGAGGGGAAAGAGAAAAAAGGCTAGAATTTTTTTTCCACTTTTTTTTTTTTTTTTCTGCTCATACGATGAAAATAAACGCTATGATTACGATGTGAATGTCGCGGTTTTTCTGATGTTAGAAGGACAAGTTTCTTATCGATTTGATACCCCTGAAATTTGCTGATAGGATTTTTGGAATTATGTTACATGAACGTTGCCCATAATTGGTCACTTTTCTATTGAAAACACTGAGAGATACTATTGAAGATTACGTTTTTCTCATGATTGGCTACCTTCCCTGCTATTTTTAATGTGTAGTTAGGTATGACAGTGGTTATACCATTCTGCAAAATTCGAGTTGTGTCACAATTCGTAGCTTTTAATAATTAGTCACCATATGATTTTTTTAAATTTGATTATTCGTTTCTTTATGCGTTTTTAATTAATTTATTTTTTTGCGTTGATTCTAAAACTAACCTTTATTTTCGTTCATCTGTCAGGGATTTCAAGGCATATCAAATTTCAAAACCCGCAGATTAAATTAATAAAGTTAACATTTAAGAAATAAAGATCGAAAATTTGAGGTTTATTAATGGATTTTAAATGTTTTTTTAGTTTGTCCTGCAATATTGTGCCTAAACAACTGAGAGGTTAAAAGAAGAGAACGCTCATAGACTTCTAATTTTAAACGAAATGTTTATTAAAGAAGTCTAAATTTATTTTATTCTTACTATTTTTCAGTTGGGTAAAAGGGTATGTAACTTAAAGGATTATTTTCTACTGCGAAAACTTTGGACGGTCTATATCTTCTGAGAATCTCCCCTGGTTTAAGCTGTTACTGCACAATGGTAACACTTTAAGCATATCGGAAGCATTCTATGTTGTGAAACAAGAATCGCTTACCCTTCTCCTTGCTTAGTTATCATTTTGTTCTCTTATGCCTCATTTATATGTATGGAAACGTTTTAAATCTCCCACTTTTCCCATACAAAACTTTAAGGGCAATCCCCGTAGGGGTGTCCCAATGGGAGGTCACTGGAACCTCACAAAATTCCTTACTCAACACATGTATGTGAATGATTGTATTTTATTGTTCGTTAACTTTTTTTAAGTTTCATTCGACAAATTGAGAATATTCCCCTTCTCAAAGATTTAGTTTCGTGGCGTTCTTGATTCCACTGTAACAGATGCATTAATTGCTACACAAAAGCAGGTTTATCATTTCGAACATTTTCGGGAAGGGGGGGGGGAATTGGCTTCTTCGATCCCTTATATCAAGGCCCTGCGCAAGGCCTCCTACGAAAGGCTGCAAATATATTAGAACTTCGTTTTATGGTATGAACTTTATGAAGAATATGGACATCTGATTCTATTTAATATATATATATATATATATATATATATATATATATATATATATATATATATATATATATATATATATATATATATATATATATATATATATATATATATATATATATATATATATATATATATATATATATACTGTTAAATTTAGATGATTTCCAGGAACAATAATTAAACAATATTATTTCATCCAGTCACAGGAGTATGTCATGAGATACATCCGTGTGTTTCATGTTGTTTATTTACTGTTGTTTGCAAGATTGTCATTTCGTCATGCCATAAGAGGAAAAAAAATAATGAGCAGTATGTTGCCTGAGGACCCCCCCCCCCCCCTTTTGCTGGCCTTTAAATGTCTTTCTTGAAAATGAAATTTAAGCTTCTGAATCAAAAATCCATCTCTAATGACTAAAAAACTTAATAAAGTTATTTAATTTGTAAAAAAAAACAGTTAGCAGTTTGTTGTATTTTCTATAATTTAATATAGAATTTCATTTGATATTCACAGTTTGTTATTTGGCGTATTTATTTAAAAATGTTTCTATTTGCAGCAAAATGTACAGACATATCCTTTGATTGGAAATCCAGTAGTATGTGCTGGTTGTAAAGGCGATAACTGCAATTGTGTGGGAGAACAGGGATCTAGGGTAAATATGATTTTGTTTTCCGAAAAAATGTGAAAAGAATGTCAAAGAGAATGACTTAATTACTCTCCTTGCAATTCACTAATCACAAACTATCACATAACATGATTCAATTTTTTTTTTTTTTTTTTTTTTTTTTTTCAATTTTCATAGTTAAGCAAGTTTGTTCCATTTTCAGGGAGCTCCTGGCAGGCCGGGAGAACAAGGCATAACTGGACCTCCCGGATTCCCAGGACCGGATGGCTTGCTTGGAGAAAAAGGAGATAAAGGAGAATTGGGGATCCCCGGATCTAGAGGTTCAAAAGGAGATAGGGTAAAATATAGTTTCTCAAATTGTTAGAAAATCTTTTTCTTGAACTTTTCATCTTGTTTAATGGCTTGTTTTACTTAAAAGTATTTTTATAAAGTTATGCATTTACATTTTTTAATTTCATAAGTATAAAATGTCTACTTGTGTAATTAGCGTAATTAGTTATGTTGCATCACCTCAATAAATACTTTTTATCCGTAAAATGTGTTTGAAACATGTCTAATGCACTTGTAATGTGACTTAAATTTCAAAATGCTGTTAATTTTTCATTTTTTTTCAGGGTAAAATGGGGATGCCTGGCTTCCCTGGTGTAAATGGCATACCGGTAGGTGATAATGTCTTCATTTACTTATACTTTAATTTGTTAAACGATGTTTTTTAAATTGAAAAGGTTATCGCCAAACAAATATTTTGCACATTTTCAGTCTTTTTTTTTTTAATTAAAAAAAGGTTAATTTTTTCTTGGAAATTCATGTATAGAATTAATCATAATAATCGGAATACAGCTTTTTAATTTTAGTTGAATAAATCTTTGATTTTAATTAATTTTTTAAAAGTTTTATTTATTTATTTATGTTTCTTTTTTTGTTGCTCACAATTTTTAAGACGTTAAGTGTTCATCATAAAGCTTTATGACACGTGAAAAAAAGAAACAAAAAACAAAATGAATAAATAAAATAAAAAATAAATAAATAAATAAATTGAAATAAATAAAATAGATAAATGAAATAAAATAAATAAATAAATAAAATAAATAAATAAAATAAATAAATAAAATAAATAAATAAAATAAATAAAATAAATAAAATAAAATAAATAAAATAAATAAATAAAATAAAATAAAATAAATAAAATAAATAAATAAAATAAAATAAAATAAAATAAATAAGAAATACATGAAGTTATTTTTGTTAAATGCTTTGTCCATTGAACAATCTAACAAAATGGGAAGGTAAATAACAAACAGATTAAAAACTGCTCAAAATGTTGATTCATTTTCAATCAGAGAAAAATAGCTATCCTTAAACAGAAACAATTTCATCACTGACGAAAAGTTGAACCCCAAACTATACCAAAGAGTTCAAAACAAGAAACTCAATGAATGAAAGACGATTTAAATACATTTTTGTTGAGACAAACACATTTTCACACATGGGCACAGTGAAATTTTGCGTATAGGAGTAAGGCACTAAAATTTAATCGTAGGAACAAATATATTTGCCAGAATCCTAAATAACTAAAATGAAATCCTAATGATTTGAGTTCAACATCCTAATAAGCAATGTAAAAATCAAGAATCTTGATGGCTTAGGGAAATTCATCATGACTGAGGAGAAAATGCTGCTGACTAGGTGAAAAATCGAATGACTAGTTTCAAAATATTTAATGAAAAAATGGCTATACTTAAGGGCTATACTTACGATGAAATGAGAAAAAAAAATACACTGCCTGATTAAACTGAAAACAAATTTTAATTAGTAAACTTCTAAGAGTTTAAAACTTAAGTTTGTTTGACCTAAAGAAAAATCCTAACGACTAGGGAAAAAATCTTAAGAAATAGGGGAAAATTCAAATTACTAACGGGGAAAATCTAAATGAGTAAGAGAAAAATTTAAAAGAAGTATAAATATTTAAAAAAAAAATACAAGGAATTAAAGAGATATTTTAATGACTTAGAAATAATCCTAGAATCTAAGGAAATGTTCTAATAACTAAGGAGAAAAATCTAAGTGACTACGAAAAAGTTCTAATGAATCACTGGAAAATAATAAGATGCACATAAGTGACGAACTAAATCATTCTAATGGGGAACGATTTCAATTATTACGAGTAGTACGCTATTTGGTGTGGCTGAATGATGAGATGTTGATGTACTCTACATTAATGACTAAGAGTTTTTTAAGAAATATTACAAAACGTAAAATTACTTAAAATATGATGGAAAAAAAGTCTGAGCTCGATTAAAACGTAAAACGAGTGAAAAACAACCAATCTTCAGTTCTCTCCTTAAACATGCTGGTAATGCAAAAAGTTTAAGCATATTTTTAATTTCACAGGGTCATCCCGGTCAACAAGGACCACGTGGACCTCCTGGACTCGACGGTTGCAAAGGTGAAGACGTAAGTTTAACACTTGTACTACATTCTCCTTCTTTCTTTTCTAAAGCTCTGTTTGAATATCTATACACTAAATTCAATGAATCATTTTAGCAAAAATGAACCACTTACAATGGTTCTCCATGCGAGTGGAAAAGTTTATGAAAGATCTTCAAGTGATGATGAGTTTGCTTGCAGTTTGAACTTTCAACCATTACAGAAAAGTTGATAAATATTGATGTGAACAAGTTATTCTTGACACTTAAACTGAGAATAAGTAATTAATTCTACTTTAAGATTTTCTGTCGAGTAATAAATAAAAAAATAGTTAGAAACATTTTAAAAATTTAAATGCAACCATTTGAAAAGGCATAATTTACTGCACTAGCAATATTTATGCTGAAAAATTATCTTCAAAAGACAAAACAAAAACAAAACAACAGTTTCCACGAAATAAATGAATAAAAAATGGTATTTGTAACAAGTAACATTTACTCTTACAGAAGCTTTACAACAAATACTGTTGAACATTCTTTGCCACTATATTTACTTTTTCGTAGCTCGAAAAGTCTGATAGAATTTAATTTGCACGTTCTATCAACTCACAGAAAGCAGCCCAGGTAGCACATCGCGTACAATAAACGTTACGTGGGCTACCTTGGAGAGCATGATTACTCCAAAAGTTGTTCATTAATTTACCAGTTTTCGGTTTTTCTTCTGTGAATATCTATAACCAACTTGTCTCCCATTCATTGATTCTTTTTCCAGGGTGCTCCTGGACTTCCAGGTGGGGATGGCGGACCAGGTCCAGATGGCTATAGTGGGACTCCAGGACCCAAAGGATTCAAGGGAGAACCCTCCTTTGGGGAAGGAGGAGCTAAAGGGCAAAAGGTCAATCAAAAACTGTTGCATTATTGTTTTACTAAAGTGCAATTTTTCGAAAAACAGCTACAACTCGAATTGTTTTTTTATTTTTTGCCGAATGCAATTTAAGAAGTCTTTAACATTATGCTTAATGTATAAATTTTGATGAAGTTTTAAGGAAGTTATACTTTGCTTTCATATGATTGAGTATGATTTCCTTTGTTTAAGAATAACTCACAAAACTGTTGCATTTAAATAGCGATAAAAAAATCATTTCTTTTTCTTCATGCTTATTAGTCTGACAAGGAAATATATCCAATCCTGTCGTTAAGAAAACTTATCAGTTTATAAGATTTATTTATTTATGAAATTATTTAAGAATTTTAATTTATTTATTAGATTTTTAATACTTTCAGGGAGAACCAGGAAGAGATGGCAGATCTGGATATCCGGTAATTGACTTTTAATAAATAAGTGCATATTTTTATTATTATGACATTATATATGCTTTTAGCATACATTTGCATTAATGCATTTATTTATTTTAAAATTTCAAATGTATTTTGGTATTAATAACTATTTTAATTATTATGAAAGAACTTCATTTGCTACAGATGCATTTCTTTTAAATGTATTCCATAACAAATGAGTTTTCCAAGAGTATTAAATCACAACGGTGGTCATATTTAAGGGGTCATTTTACATAAGAAGCATCAGGAATGACTAAGAAGTTTTGTGACAGAGATTCTATTTTATTTGTTTATTTATTTCGTCGTGCAGAAGAGTTTTTTTTTTTTTGGTTTTTCGTGAAATGTTTGTGATATCATTTCAATTGAATGCAAAAACAAAAGTATCTGCCATAACATAAGTCATTTATGATCCTTAAATGGCTTATAGCATACACTATTTTTTCAGAATATTAAAATATATTCACTAAAACTGTATCAAGTATAATCAATTTTGTTTTCATATTTTTATTATTATTATTATTATATACTTCTACGTTGATGAAACAAAATAATAAAAAAATATTCTCTAAGTAAACAGATGAAAGCATAAATGAAGGCTTTATGTCTAGTAAAAATATCACTAAAAGGGAAAATAAAATAAATAAATAAATAAATAAAGGCTTGGTAAGATGTGCATTGGCTAGTCTGTAAGTCCTCCACCCCACACTAATACTCTTTCAAAGAGTTGCGCTTGTTGACTTAATACTTGTATTTCATTTGCTTCAATGATTTTTTTTATTTGAAAAAAAAAATTAAAAAAAAAAGAAGATCCTAAAAGAAAAATTGATCTTTTTATAGCAATTGATCTTATAAGCGGATTTGGAACAGAAAGTATTTTTTGCTTACAATTAGTTCACTCTTACAATTTACATTTCCAAAGAAAAAGAAAGGAAGAAAACTTGATTGGAAAGAGATTTTGACATAGATATCATAGTTTACTTCCTATTTGAATATTATAAAAAGAAATTCTTGAGCACTTCAGTAATATTTCACAATAGCTTCTATGAATGAAATACGTACAAATTTTGCTATCCAAAAATCCAGTGTAGTCAAATCTAAACGTTTTGCCCCAAATTGAAAACAAGGAAGGATTTTGAATGTATTCTGAGTATTTGTTCTGTGAAATACACAAAACAAAGAAATTCTTTGTAACACTAGTAATGGAAAATTGTGTTGATTAAACAAGAAGGTTCGGATCAAGAATTGGAAATTTACAACATTCGGTTCATCAAGCAACCAGGAAAAAAAGAGAATTATTGTTTTACGCTGTAGTACGAGAACCAAAAACAATTTTGCTTTAGACACAAAGTATGATCTAGACTTACATTTTTATTTTCCTTCTTAAAATATAGAAATATTTTAAAAATCTGTTTTTCCACGAGTTTAGCAATTTGTTTCACTTATTAGAAATCATTTCAAAGCTTCATGTACTTGTTTTACACTTTAAAAATTGGAGAAAATTTAAAGCTATCACGTGGTCTAGCGGCTACGGACATTCGACGACCTGGGTTCAATCCTTTGTATTGCAGTTGAACCACTAGGAACTTAACTATTATATACTTCCCCTTCTCCTACCGTTGTATGGCTTAGCAGTTGAACCACTAGGTACTTGAATAGGGTAGACAGGGGCACGTTTACGAGGATTTTTTTCAATGAATTTTTATGTTTTAACAGAGGAAATTGTAAAAATTGTGGTTGTATGAAGCAGTTAATGGAGCCACAATTCGTGTATTCAGTTGATGCACAACTTGTGTTTTTAACTGTAAAAAAACTTTTTTTTAAGTTCAAGTCGTTTGCGTAAACTTGCCCCGAATGCGGGGCAAGTTTACGCATAGTAAAAATCCTAGCACGGAGTTAGTGTAGGAAATTTTTAACCAAAGTTAAATGTTTTATTTATCTTAAAACACTTTAATAATAAGAAAATTACACACAATTAATTAAAGAACATTTATGCGCATGAAGACAACGCTATATGATTGTAAGCTATAAGATACGAATCTGTTACTTAATTAGAAATGAATGGTGATTTTCAAAACTAAATAACATAAAAATATTAAAGGTTTGAAACAGTACAGAGCGAAAAAAGCGTCCGGGCCCCGTTTTGAAGTAAGACAGAGTAATAAGACACAGTAAGAACGTTCGTAAATGTGCCCCGCTGAAAATGCGTAAACGTGCCCCATTGGCAAGTTTAGATTTACTATTTTTAACGTGCAACAAAATTTCCTAATTTTTTCTGTCCACACAAATACATTTCTCAAAAAATGATGAAATTCTGCTGATTTTTATATATTTATTTGTTCTTAACTGTGTATTATTTATACACAATATGCTTCAAAACGTTCAGCACAAAATTTACTCAGCTTGGTAGAAAACAGATTTTTCTATCCGCGTGTTAAATCGAAGCTCGACTGATGCTCAAGAATATTTGCCAGGGAGTAGCATCAATCTGGTATGTCTGTTGGATCTCCAGTTATAACTCGTTTTGGAAAAAGGGCACTGCGTAAACGTGCCCAACGCGTAAACGTGCCGTGGTCTACCCTACTATATACTCCTTCTCCATTCAAAGAACTTGATAGTTGGAATTTACTAATACGTAATATCTGCATTGAGTGAATGAACTTGTTCACTGTATGTACCATAGGTAGCGTTTTTCCTTTTATAGAAAATATTTATGCACTGGTTCAAAATAATTTTCGGAACCGATGAAACGGAATTTTCGAATAATTTGAAGTTGAAGTCAGTAGTAAACAGTTTTACAAAACTGATGTACTTACAGGAGATATCAGGCTTGCTTGATTCTTGATGAATTACTATTTTTTTTTTAAACAGTTTTGAATAGCTTTTTTGTTTAAATTTCACTGCCATTGTACTGTAAGGAGTGTAAAATTAAATGTTTTTATATTATGTAACTTTTTATTTCACTTACTAATTGTCCAATATTTTGCAGGGACCGCCTGGTCAAGACGGTCGACCTGGTCCCAAGGGAGAAGGGGGATACCCTGGACCTCCTGTAAGTAAACATTTGTACTTATTTTTCAATTTGTATTTAAATCCAATAAAGTGTGTCTGACACTAATGTAGACATGTATTTTAAAAGCACAGTTCCAAGAAAGTGTAGGAGGCAACTCGTTGTCCACTTCGTATTTAGAGATCATGTACACCTTATATACTTTTTGCTGAAAAAGTAAATTAATTTGTAAACATTTTTAAATGTTGTGGAACGAATTGACGAAAGAAAAAAAAAAAGGATGTTGAGAGCTTCAAAACAAAATTACGTTTTCATTTTTACATTAGTTATTTTATTGGTAAACAGACAAAATATTTTGTCACTAGCTAAAGCAGTTGTTGTTATTTGAAATTATACGTATTACGGCGTTGAGAAGAATGCGCTTGCTGTAGAAAACAAAAGTGAAATTTTAGTTTATAAGTTTAAACGATCAAGATATATTTTTCATGACTGTTGATGAGTTAATAAGATTTTTATGGTGTTCTTCCGCGTAAAGTCTTCACAAAACTTTGAACGAATCCATTGTGAAGATTCAACAACGCATCGCATTTCGTATCATTATTGTTGGTAATATATTTCGAATGCATTTATATTTCTAGCCCATTAAAACAAGTTGATAAGATCACGATACACCAGTCATGCTGCTGGATTTTTATAGTGGATTTATGCACAAAGGTTCCACAAAATTTTGAACGAATCTATAGTCAAGATTCCACAACTTTTCGCATATTGTCCAATTAAAACAAGTTGAGTAGATCACTATACATCAATTATAACTGTTGCACAGTTAATAAAGTTTTTATGATGTTGTTATGTGTAAAGATTCCTCAAAACTTTGAACGAATCACTAGTAAAGATTCAACAATGCTTCGTATTTCTATTTATTAATATTCACAAGTTCAAGACCATGTTGGTGACTTAATAAGCTATTTAAGGTGTTGTTAAGCGTAAATACTCTACAAAACTTTAAACGAACCCATAGTCAAGATTAAACAGCGCATGGTATTCCTTATTATTTTGGTTAATATTGTATTTCCAATATATTAATATACACAGCCAATAAAAACAAGTTGATACGATCACAGTACATCCTTCATGACTGCTGTATATTAAATAAGATTTTCATAGTAAGTTTAAACGTAAAGGTTCCACAAAACTGAACGAATCCATAGTCAAGATTTAACAACGCTTCGCATTTTGTATTATTAATATTCACATCTGATTAAAAGAAGTTGCAAGTCGCAATGCATCAATAGTGACTGTTGACAGTTAATAAGATTTTCATGGTGTTGTTACGCGTAAAGATTCCACAAAATGTTGAACGAATCCGTAATCATGATTCAACAAAGCTTCACATTTCGTATTATTATTGCTACTATTACGTTTTGAATGCATTAACATTCACAGCCGATTAAAACAAGTCGATAAGATCACGATACATGTATATCATTCGTGCTGCTGGAGAGTTCAACTACACCGCTAGTTTCGTATTATGTCACTTAAACTTAAAATTTTATTTCAGTTATGTCGCTAGAATTGCCCATTGAAAGACTTGGAAATATAGCTACTTCTCTTTTACAGGGTCCTAAAGGAGAAGAAGGCTATCCTGGGCCAAAAGGAAACATGGCAATCGGCTTTCAAGGCAGCAAAGGAGATCCAGTTAGTATTGAAACCCTACAAACAGCAATAGCGTAGTTTTTGTATCTATTGCTGAAATTGCAAATTTATTGCTATATTTTAAATTGAAATACTTATTTGCTTTTCAGGGTCCTAAAGGTTTACCTGGACCAAAAGGACTTCCTGGACTATGTGATGAGTTTGTAGAAAAAGGTTCTATTGTTGGGCCCCCAGGAGAACCTGGACAGAAGGGACAGAAAGTAAGTTGTACGAGGGCGAGTCAAATGAAAGTGAGCCAACCTACCCTGCGCAATAATGGCTCAGTCCATCAACCGCGACGCATGCGCGCAGCACACAGGCAACCCTCATTTACAAAAGTGATACGTAAGTGTGAGGATAATAGTTCTTTAATGTTCCCATAATCCGGGTTGAAATCGGTTCGTGACATAATGGACGCTCCAAGAGATGAACAGCGTGGTGTGGTCAGGTTTTTGACTGCTGAAGGTGTTTCCCAACACGAAATTAGTCGCCGTATGGCTGCCGTGTACGGTGAACATTGCATTTCATTGGCCACTGTGAAGCGTTGGTGCAAACGGTTCAAAGAAGGACGTGAAAGTTGCAAAGACGACCCAAGACCGGGCCAAAGCCACCGTGCAATCACCCCCAACACAATTGCACAGGTTCATGAGCTGATTAGACAAGAACGGAGGATAAGCATCGATGAACTGGCAGAGCATGTGAACATCAGTCACGGTTCGGTTCACACCATAATTCATGACCATCTCGGTTATCGGCTCTTGTGTGCTGAATGGATGCCCAAGATTTTGAACGACCGCCAGAAGACAGAGAGGTTCGGCGCTGCCTTGACTCATCTGATCCGGTATCACAATGAGGGTAACGACTTCTTGACTGCAATTGTGACAGGGGACGAATCATGGTGCCACCACTACGAGCCTGAAACACGCCGGCAGAGCTTACAGTGGAAACATTTGAATTCGCCACCCCCAAAGAAAGCAAAGGCCGTTATCTCCGCAGGTAAGGTGCTGTTGACTTTTTTTTTCGATCGTCAGGGGCCATTACTGATCGAATTTGCTAAACCTAGAGAGACTATCAATAGTGCCCGATATTGCGAAACGCTGGATCGCCTGCGTGTCTCTATCAAGAACAAACGACCCGGAAGATTGACGAATGGGGTCATCTTGCTGCATGACAATGCCCGTCCCCACGTCGCTGATGTGGTTAAGACAAAACTGGCGAAGTTCAAGTGGGAAACGCTGCATCATCCGCCCTACAGCCCCGACCTGTCGCCTTGCGACTTTCACATTTTCGGGCAATTGAAAAAACACCTAAAGGGAACCAGATTCGTGTCGGACGATGCCGTGAAGGAGTCAGTTTCAGAATTTTTGAAGCAGCAACCCAAGGAGTTTTATGAGAATGGAATCACGCGACTCGTTAGTCAATGGGACAAATGTTTAAATGCCCATGGTGATTACTTTTAAATAAAGTACTCCTTTTGTCATATATTCGCATTGGCTCACTTTCATTTGACTCGCCCTCGTAATTTGCTTAAACTGCTATTTTGGGTATGAAAACAATGATTACAAGTTTCACAATTGTTCTATTTAATGATTTTGTTCTAAATTTTAAATCTACGTTGGGATTAAAGTTTACTTCTTTCAATTTGAAAAACTGGAAGGTTAATACGAAGGATGCTGTTAAAATTTAACTTAAAAGATTTTTTTTCTGAAAGTAGGAAAACTTCTATTTTTGATCTGAGGGACGTGTAAGCATATGCATTCCTATTTAAAAGATAAGATCACGTTTAATACGAAGTCACGGGTAAGACGAACATATTGTTCGTTAAGTTTGGTTTGCTATCTAACTGCGAGGGTAAATCAAATATAAACCGTAATTTCTTTTTTAAAAAAAATTGTTTATATCCACCAAGAAAATTTTACATAAGCCATTCTATTTCTAGATAATGTCCTTTCTCTGATACACATTTTTTTTAAAAATCAGATTGCCAAGTTTTTGATGCCGTCGTGATCGAAAGAAGGGGGACAAAAAAAAAGAGCGAATTGCGCACGAACTCCTCTATACAATTGCATCTTCATCAAACGTTTGTCCTCTTAGGTCTTTTTTGAGTGTTTCAAACAAATGGCAGTCACAAGGCGATAAATCTGGACTGTACGGAGGGGTTTTAGAGGTGTCCGTTGAAATTTCTAAATTTTTCTCGCTCTAAAGCGGCAGAATGTCGCCCTGCATTTTCATAAAGAAAAATGACGTTACATATCGTTTGGCGTCCTCGTTGGCCGCGATATGCAGCTTTTTCTTCATCCAAAAGTCGACAGTAGCAGCCTTCATTAGTTGTCCTTCTTCAATAACGTCACGTATGGCAACAATGTCGCCACAGTGGTTCTTCTCAGTGGTTTCCTTTCATCAGGTTCGTTTTTTACAACTTTTCTTTCTGCCATGTATTTTTCATAGTACTCACACACTAGAGTGTGCAAAGTATTTTTTCTATAAAATGTGCATGAAGCTGTCTAAAAATTTCAGAGAGTTTGGTGCCATCTTTTTCGAGAAACTTAATAACTATTCGTTGAGCAAACAGAGGAGTGCACTTCTTGCTCATTCATGTCTTACTGAAGCAGCCCAAATCTCCAAAATGTGTGCAAACACAAAAACCTTCTTCAGACATCCCCACTAACATATTGGCAAAAGTAGCACTCTAGATTTATAACTAACAACAGTGTTATAGTTAAATTCTGGTTTATATTTGATCTACCCTTACATTAAAAACTTCATGTATAATATGTACATTAAATTGAAAGTCTCTGCTAAAACGAGCAAACATTTCCGACCTCTTTACTTAAAATGTTCGTGGTTGAATACTGTAATTTTCTTTTTTAGAAGTTATTCATCATTTTGTTAGATAGTAGAAGTCTCATTGTGTAAAGAAAAGAAAATATTAACTATTTTACATAGAAAATAAAGCTTGTGCATTTGTTTTCCTGTGGACATTTCAATTTATTCGGAGATAAAACGGTCCATCTTAAATCGTGGATTACAACATATTCCAGGATTGTCGGTTGTCCTTTTCCTTTTTCAATATTTTCCAAAAACATTCAGTTATAAGAAATAAGTGATTTTTTTCTGAATTTACTAATAGTTAGATTACAACATGTGTATTAGTAGTAATGCTTTATGAATATAGATAATCATTTCTTCGTTTTTTTCACAGTATCACTCATTCACGGTTATTACAAATAACGGCTAATACGAACAAATTCATGGATTTTTGTCATTTCGTGTTAGGTATTGTGTATAGTGCCTAGGAATTCTATAGGATGACAAATGCTATTAAGGCAAAGCATGAGAAAGTTCCTTATTAGGCTATTTTCAAATGACGCAGCATGGCTACAGAATGCATGAACTTCCTTAATTTTCTAGTGCAGTGGTTTCTAATTTCTAAGTGCATGGGTGCCGCAGATAAAACCAAAGGATTAGTGGCTAACCGGTATATAACTATAGCTATTACAAAAATTCTTTTCGGGGATGGAGATACTGGAGCACCTTAATTAAAGTAAATTACAAAATGAAAAAGGAACCTTTGCCAAAAATATATATGAAATGCTCAATGGTAGGTTTTCGGCTTGCAACAGTCGAAAACGATGTGGTGTACTTGGAGACTCTCAACTATTTCGCGTACAAAGCACGTCTGAATATGAAAAAAGCGCGACTTTTAATCTATAAATTACGATTTTCACTAATGAACAACATTTGGAGCCTATCAAGGGTTTTAAAAAACTATTTTTTTTGCATACGATTATGAAATTAAATGCTGAAAATTATTTTCTTAAAAGTTTTAGCGGGACGCAAAAACTAGGTGCGTGGTCGCATGCGGTCCTCGGGCATGCAGTTTTAAAACCCTGTTCTATAGTGTTTTCTGAAACTATCCAAGAGCCGTGAGATATAGGAATGCAAAATTAATTACATAATACAATCAAATAATTTTCCGTAGGGGGAACCAGGCAGCAGAGGCGACAGAGGATTTGATGGAATTCCTGGAATTATGGTGAGTTAATTTGTATATTTTGTTGATTGTAAAACTATATTCAATTCTATTCGTCTTCAGGACAAAACTGCCGTGAACAAGTCAATAGCAGAATCTGCACAAAATGAGTTGAAGAAGCGGGTTTGCGATTTCCCACATAATAGATCGAAATCTAAAGACACCTGAATATTGAAATTTACACTACAGATTGGGAAAACCCAATCTGGCAGCATTGTGAAGGCTACGTAGATCCTAATCATAGCATTACGAAACTACTGTCCGCCTCCGAGAAGTTGAGCTATAGCCTTGAGCAAGTCCATTCCTTTCAAGGGAGAGCAATCAGTAATAAGAGGAATTGTTAGTAGGGCTCGACCGATGGCATTTTTTGGCCGATGGGCCGATGCCGATTGTTGGCCGATTGTTCAAAGACGGCCGATGGCCGATTGCCGATTGTTTTCCTCCAAATGGCCGATTGCCGATGGCCGATGGCCGATGCTGTTGGCCGATGGCAAAAAAAAAAAAAGAATCTAACAGAAATAAATTGATAAGATTGTCAGGGATTTAAAGGATCATTGATTCATTTCACTTTACTTCCTTTCTACGAATAAGGAATTAAAATCCCTCCCCCCCCCCCCCAAAAAAAAAATCAGATTTCGATCTAAATTTTTATTTTACGATCATCCAATTTAAACTTCACAAGTTTTTTCGGCGCATATGTACATGCATATGTACCCAAGAACATATAGATGACCGAAATATCCATTTTGAACGCCTCCTTAATTAATTATCGCAAATTCTCTTGTGATGTCTTCATGGGTGTAAACTTACGTCACTCAAAAAGTTATGAAATAGTAAGTTGAAAACTCATACGTACGTAGTAGTATGATCTAAAAGTTCGAGGACAAGTTGCATAAAAATTTACCGTGAATAGTTCACATTGCCGAAGTACATCTATCTACAAAATAGTCACCTTGAACGACTATGCACTTCTGCCAACGTTCGTATAGCTTTTAGAAGGATTCCTGGAAGACATTTATCGCAACCTCCTGTAAGGCCTCTTGCGCTGCTGCTTTAACTTCATCGTTTGGAAAAAGGCGACTTTCATGTTGAGGATGCACGGTTCGATTGGTCAATACTCTGATATGACAAACAAATAATATAACGTTTCGTCGGACTTAGCTCCGTGTGACTTTTACCTGTTCCCAGCAAAAAAACATTTGCATGGATGCTGCTTTCTTCCGTCAGGAGAAGATAAAACTGCATCACAGAAGGTAGCGAAAAATGGCTTCCAGGAGTGTTTCCAAAAGTTATATGAACACTGGCAGAAGTACACAGTCCCTCAAGATGACCTTTTGAAGGTGGATGTGCTTCGGTGATGTCAACTATTCAGGGTAAGATTTTATATAGCTGGTTCCCCGAACTTTTGGATCGTACTACGTACAATCTGTATAGGGTGTAGTTATGCTTCTCCTTTTTTGACTGCTGTATGATGGAAGACAAAGAACAACCGCCAAAAAAAAAAAAAAGTACGAAAAACAAAGAGACTGTTTAATAACCAATTGATTTTTTTTAATTGAACAAATAACTAAGATTTCAGTAACATTGTAGTAATGTATTGATTTAGGTACACTAAACATAGTAAAAAAAATTAAATTACGGTTTTTAATCATTCAAAAAAAAAAAAAAAATAAGAATAGAACTATGAAACCGTCAACAAATTACGCAATTAAAGTGGAAAGATTGCACGTAGACATTTTTTAGTCATCAAATTAAACAAAAAAGGTAACAGATAAATTACAATATTAAATCATAATAGGAATATTTTTATACTTATGAATAGAAAAGTTTGCATTTTTCATAAAATGTATAACTGACATAAATTTTGCGGAAAAAAGAAATAGCCATGAAAAGAGCGAAGTTCTTAAAACGTAGCTACAATAAACAAACTCAATATTTACACCAAGTTAATAACTGAATACATATACTATACTTGATCTGATGTTTGTACACGTAATATTGAACAATTTGATTGTTTAATCTTTTATGAAGCACTACAAACAAGTTCAAATTAAAGTCTTCAATTTAACAATAATTTTCTGAAATTTAAAAAATTGCATAATAGAAAATCCTTGAAACTTTTCTATAACATATTATTAAACATATGATGAAAACGAAAATAACTTATTCATTGATTTTATAAAAATACATAAAAATAGTTACTTACAACAGAAAAAAAAATCGATCGCTACTAATGATGCAAAAAAGATGGCGCATTACAAAATATAGATGAAACAAGTATAAGAAATAAACAAAATGACTTTTCTTGACCAAAATAAATAATCGCTAAATATTTAAGAAATGCTTGAAACGACGAGGGTGGGTTAGAGGGGGGCACTCTCTGATTTTGGAGTAACTCACAACGTTAAACTTCGGCCCCAACTTCGGCTTAATTTTTTTTAGTACAGAACCGCTACCACCAACACCTCGAAATAGTTTCTGAATCTACTCCAGCATTTCCGAAGAAAAAATTCATAAGTCCCTTTGTTTTCCGAATTATGTCACCATTCAAAACGTCTTTAATCAATTTCTTACATTAGTGCTCTAAATTCTTCCTAAACAATAGATAAAGCTTGAAAAAAAATCTCTAATTTTATGAATAGTGTTAGTTTTAAATTACTCAGAACTACAACTAGAGTTTAATTTCAGAAATTGAGGGAGTGGGAGGAGGGGCACGCAAGTGTTCTCGGAAATACAAAAAATAGTTGTAAAAAATAGAGTTCAAAATAATCATAAACATTGAGCAAAAAAACCGTTTGAAAACCAGCACCCGAGTTTGCTTTGATGTGCAGTGGCAGATTTAAAATATAGCAAATGTTGTAATTGCGCGAGAGGCCCCATAACCATAGGGGCACCGTAGGAGTTACAAAAATGCTTATGATAAATGTTTTATAACTTCTGTGATAGAGAAATAGGGCCACAAAATGTATTTCGACGGGCCCCAAACTTGTAGCTCCGCCGAAGCGATACAGAAAATACTGCACTACTGTGGTTCATATTACAAACATCGAAAAATGAAAAATTACCGTCGGTTCAATGGGAATCTAACAAAAGGAAACAAAACCGGTTTCGCCATCTCATATTTGTTTCCATGATCTCCAATTCTGCAATATATCACCAAATGATCGTCAGTATGAAACGCTATATTAGTTTTGCATTGAAATAAGTAATTAATAACCACAAAAAATCAGTTAATAGGCTTTTTAGAACACCCGATCGAAAATAAAAAGGGAAGTGCACAACTGTAACGTGCGCATATCCCACATGCGAAAATTTAGCTTTCTACAACTTACCATTTTTGAGTTATAACTTATAAAAGGTATATACGTACATCCAGCCGCAAGAAACAACGCAATAATTAACTTGTTTAGTACCTGAATGCAGTATTAAAAACTTTTTCAGGGGTGACTAAAATAGAAATTCATACTGAAATTTAAGTAAACAATTTTGTTTGAAAACAATAACTCCCTTTACTTTGTATTAAAAAGTAAAACAACAAAGGTCCTTTTTTTTTTTCAAAAACATCGGCCAATTCCATCGGCTTTTCGATGTTTTTAAGGCCGATGGGCCGATGTTTCCTGGAAGTTAGCATCGGCAGCCGATGCCGATGCCGATGGCTAAATTGTTGAACCATCGGCGCCGATGCATCGGCCAGGCCGATGCATCGGTCGAGTCCTAATTGTTAGGCGCAGAGTTGGGCTACCATTAAGCTTTTTGATCTTCAGCCGTTTTTCTGCACCCCTATTTTAACAAAGAGGAATCGTGTGGCGGAGTTCAACTTGCCAGAGACGGACAGTACTAGTTTAGGTTTGCACCGACATGAACCTGTTTTCAAAGCTGTTTGCCATCTGTTAAACTACAAGCGATAAGATTAAACGTTGATTTTCACAAAACAACGTTGGTGTTTTCTTCTTTCTTTTCTTTTGCCTTTTTTTTCCGAAAGAAACAATTTTTAAATCAAGCAGTGCCTCTAAATTAAGCAGTGGCACATTGAATAAAAGACACATCACTTTTCCTCTTAATCAGATTGACTCGTCGAAAATGGCAGCTAGTCAACTCCATGGCAAATGTAGACAGATTGTAGGTCGGTTGAATTGAAAATTGTAAACTTTTACAATTTCATTACATTTGCTATTATTACAATAGCAAACATTGATGTTCCTCATTTGTTTACAATTTACTTCTTTTTCATCCTTTTTGTTCTTTTAAAAACAAGATTCAATATTTACAGACTCTTCAGCGGTGTTTAACCCTTTGAGGACCTTGAGACATATGTGTCCCAAAAGTACAAAATTTATTTTATAAATTATCGATCGCGAATAACTTATACATTATATTTTTTTCCTTGTTATTAAGCCATCAGAATCTTAATGGTAACAAAAATATATTATTGTTAAAAAATTACGCCAATTTTATTTCGCAGCAATCGCAAATGAAATACATTAATTGAAAAGATCCCATTCATACTGTCATGAGTGTACTTTCATTACTTTTCAAGATTACTTTTTGATTAAAGAATAAATGCAAATAGGTCATTAATTCTTTAAATATTTCTGAATTCAGTAATTAATAAACCAAGTTTTGGGAAATTGTTGTAGTTTAGCATCGATAATAACCATATGTAAACGTATGTTCTATCAATTTACACAAAATCTACAAAATTGATTTTCACAAAACTTGACGTACATATTATTTGCGAAGCTATTTAATAGTTTTATATATTAAACAACTCCATACTCTGCCGTACAACTTATTTTCTTTAAAAGATAGTACTTCCCTAAAAATTTGATAGATTTTCTTTTCAGCTAAATGCTAATTTAAGATTTAATTGCAAAAAGTAACGCTAAACTCCACATTACTGTTTACAAAGTATTGCCTGCAGCCATTCTGCAAAAAAAAAAAAAAATCTCAAAGGCAAAATCAAGCAGTTTGCATGGTTTGTTACTCAGTAATTTTTTTATAAAATGCCTGGTAAATAAAAGAGAAATTTTCATCTGATAAATCTTAGTGGAGGATATAATATATATATATATATATATACTTTTTCATTTCAGTTAGGTATTTAAATTAAAAAAATAAATATATACATCGAATATCTTGATAAACTGTTATTACTATAGTAAAATTATAAATATTCTGAACTAAATAATGAAATTTGATATTATGTGTTCAAAATAGGGTCCTCCTGGCGATGTGGGGATAGTGGGAGAAAAAGGCATTATTGGATATCCAGGACTGAGGGTAAGTATAAAAATTTTATGAAAAAATCATTTAAATCGAAAATTTCTCATGTGTTTACTATTTATGTAAATGTTATTGCACATGCGCATTAAAGTAATAAAATAGAAAATATGAGAATCCTATTTCTTGACTTAAGTAGAATTCATCTTCGAAAATACACTGCTCGACATTGAAAATGCAACATTAAGAAGGAGTGGTCAGAAGGTGATGAAATTTGGAAAAAAGACAGAGACAGCAAGGAATAATAAATGATCTTAATTTCAAAATGATAGGCACATCTAGGCATAGAGTCAATAAGGGTGCGGAAGGTGGCCAGAGGGATGGCTCTCCATTCTCTTTCAACCATTTGCCACAGTTCGTCTTCTGAACGAGGCAGGGACAGAGTCTGCAAACGGCGTCAAATCACATCCCACATATGTTCGATTGGTGAAAGGTCAGGAGAGTATGGTGGCCAGGGAAGCACCTGTGTGCCTTGGAGATCATGTTATCCTGCTGAAAAATTGCATTAGTAGCCCTTGAAGGTAAGGGATTGCCACCGGCCGCAGCACATTATCCAAGTGTCTTTTGGTCGTCATAGTGCCCTTAATATGAACTAGAGGTGATATGGAATTGTACGCAATTGCGCCTCAGACCATTATGACACGTTGTCGTGCGGTGGGACGTTCCACAGTTACTGCCGGATTATATCTATCTCTACGTCGACGCCACACACGTATGCGGTGACTATCACTGGATAAACAAAAGCGGGATTCATCTGAGAACACGATATTTCGCCATTCTGTCATCTACGTCGCTCTAGTCCGGCACCATACTAAACGTTGCGGTCTATGTTGTGGGGTCAATGGCAGTCTTCTTAGCGGACGCCGTGATTGCAGATCACGTGCGACCAAACGACGGGAAATGGTTCTGGTTGACACGGGAACATTCAGGGTATCTTGCATCTGCTGCAGAATCGAGGAACGAGTGACTTGTGGGTCTGCTACAGCTTGTCGGTGGATGCGTCGATCCACGCGCTCTGACGTCACTCTGGCTGCCCCTGCACCCCTCAATCTTGCCACATTTCGTTGTTCCAACCATTTTCGGCGCAGCCGATGCAGCTCGCATCCATGTGGTTATCAGCTGCGATTTGACGTAAGGACAAACCTCCCCTTCTCAGTCCGATCACCATACCCCTCGTAAAATCGTCTATCTGCTGAAAGTGTCTTCGCTGACGGCGGTCTGCCAAGCAATCTCTCGTGTGACACTTATCCTCCAATACAAAAACAAAATTTCTTCGATAATTCTCCAGTCAGAAGTAACTACACGAATATTGCCCATTCTGCAAGTTCCTTCCCTTATATCTTACTTCACGTGCGTCGGAGAGCTGGGCATTTCACATCATTTACATAACTCAGTGATGTACGTCTACTCTAAAATTTGCAGAAATTTCTGAACACTCCTTCTTGGTGTTGCATTTTCAATGTCGAGCAGTGTAATACGAAAATGTCATATCCTTCTTAATTAAGTATGTGTAGGGTAGACCGACCAGTGAATGAACAGTTAAGCACAATTTCATTTTGAAAAAATCCTAGTAATTTTAAATTCTATACTATACACATCGTGATAGTTAAAACATTTTAATTGATCTATGTAAATATCTCTAAAAAATCGCGGGAACTTAAATGGTACCGCTTCCGACTTTTTTAGGTGTTTAAAGAAAAAATGGCACAACAACCCAGTGAATGACACAAATTGGTCCAGTGAATGAATATGATAAATTTTTATTCAAAAAGAAACTAGGTTTTTTTGAGATCTATCTATCTATCTATATAACTATCTATATCTATTTATCTATCTATCGATTTATATAACTATCTATATCTATCTATCTATATAAATATCTATCTTTTATATTTCTATTCATCTATCAATATATCTTTCTATCTATATTTCTATCTACACATCTATCGGTCTATCTCTATGTTTATTTACCTATTTATCAATGTACCTATCTATTTTTCTATTTATCTATCTGCTTATCTATCTATCTATCTGTCTATCTACCTAACTATTTACCTATTTAACTGTCTGTACATCTAAATATCTACCAATCTACACTGCTCAAAACAATTAGGGGAGCAAGCAAAAACGTGAAGAAAACCGGGCGAGACGGCCATGTATTGGCATACAATGGATAGTACACGCGTATCAATGCGCAATACAGAAAAAAAGACGTAAAATAATTGGAATTAAGTTTTAATGCTTTGAAAGTATGGAAAAAACGCTAAAAGATGATTTAGGGCAACAATTTGGTTACATGTAAATGATGAAAAAAGACACTGTTTAGACATGATGCATAAGTTTTAATAAGGCGTGTGGGCTCCTCGAACACCTAAGACTGCTGCACACCTGTTTGCCATGGATGCGATGAGGTTATCTATCTGACTTTGGGGAATACTGTTCCACTCCCCAAGAAGTGCAATTTCCAAGTCTCGAACAGTAACAGGCGGCCTTGGTCGCGCAGCAATGCGTCGTCCGAGCATGTCCCAAACATGCTCGAGTAGATTCAGGTCAGGAGAGCACGCTGGTCATTCCATACGCTGTATTGTTTCAGCTTCAAGCATGTTCTCTACCAGACGAGCTCTATGCGGTCGGGCAATATCATTCTGGAAAACAACGGAATCTCCAATGGCTCCAGAGTAAGCGATGACATGAGGTCGCAGTATCTCGTATGCATACCTTCGGCCAGTCAAAGTGCCATTCCGAATGATATGCAGGTCCGTACGTCCGCCTATGCTGATTCCACCCCATACCATCCAACCAACTCATCTGTATTGTGACTTTTCACGAATGAATGCGAGGTTATTTCGAGTGACCCTGTCCCTCCATACCAGAAAGCGTCGGATGTCACACTCCAGGCTGATTTGGGACTCATCTGTAAACAACACTTGGCTCCAATCATGTTGCTCCCAATCTCGATGTTCAACATCCCATCATCTTCGGGCAGCACGGTGGCGTGGGGTCAACGGAATGAGGACCATTGGCCTACGTGCATAGAGCTCTCCCTCATGAAGCCGATTACGTACTGTTTGGCTGGACATCCTTCGTCCTGTTGCCAAGAGTAACTGTCTTTGCAGCTGCGTAGCATTCTCTGTTCTGTTTCGACGGGCTATTAACAGTATATACTGGTTATCAGTTGCTTCAGTGGCATGTGACCGACCTTGCCCTGATCGACGTTTAACATTTCCTGTCTCTTGGAATTGATTCCAAAGCCTTGCAACAACACTTCTGGAGACTCAAACAGCGTCCGCGACACTACGTTATGTTTGCGCGGATTCCAGTCTGCCTATAAGATGTCATGTCATGGATTCCGGTAAATCACTCTGTTAAGACATTCTCAAGTAACCTTGTCTCAAGAAAAAATACTGTGCAATCGAATTTCACAGTTACGGCAATAAAACGGACGTTTCTGCAACATCTCGATTTCTGCTCTTATCTCCTTTTTCTGGTTTTTGACCTCATGAACACTGATTGGCATATAAAATTTTCTTTTTCCGTTTCCTGGTAGGCTTAAAATTATGGATGTTTATATTATTTTATGTTATTTATTAGTATGCATCTTTGCGTAATTTTGTTAAAACCATGTGCTCCCCTAATTGTTTTGAGCAGTGTATTATCCTAATCAATTTATTTATCTATCTATCCATCTCCTTATCAGTATATCTACCTATCCATATCTATACACCTATCTATATCTATCCACCTATCTACCTGTCTATATATCTACCTACTATCTATTAACCACTAGCTCTCTGTTTATCTATCAATGAATCTATCTACCTATTCCATCTCTATATTTATCTACCTATATATCTATTTACCTCTTATTTTTAATATATCTATCTCTATATCTTTCTCTATCTATTTATCTATTTATATACAAACATACATCTACCTATCTATTCTCTCTCTTTGTATATATATTTCAATTTCTCTATCTTTATATCTACCTGTCTATCTATCAAGAGAGATAAAGATACAGAAAGATAGATGTAGGTAGGTAGGTTAATATACAGATAGAGATATAGATAGATAAAAGATAAAACTCAGTAAAAAGTGCATTGTTTGCAAAGACAAAAATAAAGAAATTATAAAATATATAATGAAATACATAAATAAACAAGCACATAAAACTATCTGCATTACAAAAAAGTACAAAAATGAAAATACCTCAAAGAAACTTCAAATTTCTTTTTAAATCAAAAGAAATTTTGCCATTGTTCATTCACTGGTTTTCGCAATTTTTCGTACCCAGTGACTGAACACCCCTCTACCTGAAAATCTACGCATTCTGCATTGACTGAAACAATTTAAATCCATAGCCTAAATGTGTATACTTAATTTTCTTTCATAGAGTTAAAAAATAAAATTTATTGATAAAAATAATATGTATTAAAATAATTGCTAGCACGAAACCAGCCATATTATTTTGAAAGAGCGAAGAACGATTCACGGCAGTACAAATTTCAAATTTTTTCCAGGAAAAAAAATACGTGTCCAAAGTAACCAATCAGGTGTTAGAAAGCTTATAATATCAATAAAGAACGTTTTTGTAGTGAATTTATTCAGAATTTTTTTTTTGCAAGCTTATTTTTTTAAAAAATTGACGCGCTGTTTATTCACTGGGTGGTGTTCACTCCACTGGTCGGTCTACCCTACCTTACTATCACCTAGATATTGGTACTTCAAAAGTTTTTCATCAGAATTTCATTTCCTTCCAGTCGCTACTTGTGACTACTTGTGACTAACCTCCTCATTTCCTCAGAAGGTCAGGAATCTTATGTGAATTTCTTTCACTTATTAATTCAACCTCTAATGTAATACTGCCTCAAGCAAGTTTGTCCTCATGTTCATTACATTTTTCGAAGGTTGTTTAGGCAATAAATACATAAATAAATAAAATCATAAAAATATCATCGCCGAATCCCAAAAATAATTCCAAGTACTCGTCACTCCCGTTACTTTTCTCATACAATACAAATGCCACAACCATTAGAATTTTCATTCTAGATTAAAATTTATGCAATAGTAATAATTCTTTTGCTCATGAATTAAACATTTCTTTTTTCCCCCCAATATTCTTTCTTGTTAGAAAAATTGAAGTTTCTCTAAGATGAAACATGCTTGAATCTCTACATTTTTTTTTTTTTTTTTTGCATTTAGGGTAAAGATGGCTTCCCAGGACTACCAGGTGAAGTTGGGTTCAAGGTAATTTATTTGTTTATTTAGATATAAATACAAAACTATCTACTTTAACCAGAAAGAAACAAGAAAGTTGTTCGTTCTGTACACTAGTTTATTCTTAAATCTAAGATTTTTGTGTCTTGAAAAACCAGAACTTAGAACCAAGAACGGAATTTCGACCTGAGAGCAAAATCAATGCATGAAATAATTTTCGAAATAGGGTATACAGTCGACGCTCGTTATAACGACCCCAGTGGTGCAAACAAAATCGGTCGCTATAACGAGCGGTCGTTATAACGTATTGCGTGTCGTTTAGTAATTTTTTAAAATGCACAAATTATTTCTCATAGTTAAGAGAATTAAGAAACTAGCAAGATAGTTTTAAAATATTTTTTTGATTTCTTTCTCTTTCTGAAAAATTTATGCTGCAATTGTAAAGCTTTCTGCTTTTTTGACTTTTTCAAAAAAATATAATTCGTAATGCCTACAATTTGTGTGTGGTTTTCATCAAGTCTTTGGCCTCATACCAACAAACAGTACTTTTCAATGGAAATATTTTACCTTTAGAAACATGAAATGTTTAAATATTAGTTTTCGAATAGTTAGTTCTGAGGATATCAAAAAATTGAAACTTAGTTTTGGATGCTATATTGGAATGAACGATTCAGTTTTGACGCTCTAATGAACAGTAAAATAACATTGCATTTATGGAATAGTAGATGGGACTTCATGCATCGGTCGCTATAACGGAAGGGTCGCAGTAATAGGAGGTCGTTCTATAGAGCGTTGACTGTACTGTCTTTTTAGGGATCTTAAGTTTATCTTATATGTATTTTCGATGTCTGAATGACCATGATACCATTCCATGCCTCGGGAAAGTTACAGTGGCATCTATGCGAGTCACAATAGTCACAAGTCACAGCGACAGAATTGTGAACTCACACTAGAGACACGCTGTGACGCATTTGTGACATGCTTCATGTGACATCGCTTCAACAATAAATGTTTGACCAGGTTCTTGGATATTTTAAAGACGTCACTGCAACGTTACTTTGCGACGTCACCACGGACTGACATTCGTAAGTTACTGATACCTGTTGATGACTTTAAGCAGTTCAATCCCTTTTTAACGAAGTTCATGAGATCAGCAAAATTATTTTGCTGGAACGAAATTAAGTTATACATGTATTATATATGTTGACATTGTTCCTATGCAATTTAAGTTGGGGATTATCAGTCTTCTTCGGAACGAGATTTTCGTTTTAACGGACGTCACTGAAACGGGATTTGATTTAAGCGACAGTTTGTAATTATCACGAGACGAGGATAAGTATGTGACCACAGCTCGCAACTTACACATAGGGTCTCATTTTAGTCCATGTGCTATTAAGAGAATGGTTAAAATTTAATTTAAAGAATCTCTCTTTATATATATCGCTGTTCCGGTGGAACATTCACGCAACTGCAAAAAGTGTAATTGTACAGGAGAATTTACAAAATTATTTTTTTCATTACCTCATTCAGTGAAGCATAGTTGAGTTATTTTCCTGGTAAAGTCAGTGTTCCTCCGAATGGGGTAACCATGTTTGGACCCAGTGACGACAATAACTCATTTTCAATTAATTTTGCAGTTACGTGAGTGTTCCAGCGGAACAGCGACATATGTAGCATATTATTGTGTGTTTATTACCGACCAAATGTTTTTTTTTTAAATTTTTTTATATGGAGGATATAAATTTGGTCACATCCGTTCATTTTTTAGGGTGATAGAGGAGATGAAGGTCTACCAGGTATCGACGGTCTACCCGGAATGAAAGGCGACCCAGGGCTACCAGGAACACCAGGACCTAGAGGGTTTCAAGGACCACCAGGATCTCCAGGAGTAAGCATAATAAAGAATTTATGAAAATTATTAATTTTAAAGCTGTTTCTTGCCAATTTTCAATGCAATATCTTAAGAACTATCTTTAATGTCTTAAGAAATGTAAACAGGATGAGGTTGGATGATAACTGCCACTGCCATATAAGGACTGTAATCAAATAAATCACCTCCCAAAGTGACAAGCTTTTCAAGTTTTGTTGCACTAAAACCGTGTGATCTTCTAGATGTGTTTCGCTAAACCCTGTAATTCCATGGGGCATTTCTGGGAATTGCTGGGCTCAAAATAACAATTTAAAAAGAAAAAAATATATGAAGCACTTACACTAGCTACTAATGCTTATTAACTAAAACGTAAAAACGATTGAATATGATACACTACTGCAGATGATACCAATCTCGGTAGAATTGAAAAGTTTGTGTAAAAAAATCTAAATACATTCCAGTTACACAATGCATGGGTCGGTGAGTACCAGAGTTGGAGTTAAAGCTCTTTAACATAAAATTTTGCATTAAAGTTTTTAATTATAAAAAAAACTTCATACTTTTCTTTAGTTCTTTACATAAAGTACCTTCGACATATTGATCTACTCTAACTATACTTTTAATAATATATATTTCTAAAAGTAGGATGCGTGTCTCCCGAAAAAAAACTTTTTAACTCACTCTAAGAGTGTAGCGAAGTAAGTTCTTGAAGCTTGAAACAATAAGACAAAAATTAAACAATAAATCCTAAGAAAAAAATATCGACATTTTATAATCTGCAGTAATTTTATTTTTGTTTCACTTTATTTCTGTTAGGGCATTGAAGGAAGAGCTGGACCACCGGGCCCACAAGGTATTAAAGGCTTCCCTGGACCACCAGGCTTTGCAGGTGCTGATGGAATACCAGGTACGTTTTTTGCTCAATATTATTTTTAGTTGTAGTTACATTTAGTTAGTCATATTTATGTTAGTTAATAAGGTCAATATTTCAATTTCCTCTTTAAACTGAAAAGAAAAAGAAATTACATTTGTGCTTGTTATGGAAGAGGAAGACCTTATATTTATAAACTTTTGCCTTAAATAACAATTTACAAGAAATATTATCAATATCCAGCTAAAGCTTCTTAAAAGACACAAAGCAATAAATATCTTATAAGGTTTATCCTTAAAAAGGAGAAATTCTCTCTTAGAAAACACTGAGAGGGATAAAACGATCCGTTACTTAGTAGTTATCTCTTTGAATTCTGTAAAATTTGCAGTTCATGATGATTTTTTTTTTTTTTTTTTTTTTGAAGCACTATTTTACGATCTGCAGAATGAACGAACAACTAGAAAAAATAATGTTGCGCATAAGAGCAAGTAAAAGGTAACATCCGATGGAACATGTTCGAAAGAAATTCATGCTAAACTATACACGTTTATAAATTCTCGCACAACTTTTAGGTACATTGAAAGCGATATATGCAGTTTATCATAGTATAACTACACCTTAAACATTATGTAAGCCATATAAAGAGAAATTACTATGCGTTCGGAGGTGTTAACTTTTGGAGCCCCATCAATGAAGACCGACGTTTTGGGCAGCTCCTTTAGAAAACTTAGGAAGCACCTTGAAGAAAATGGGTGTAAGGGAGAAAATTAAAAATTTGGTGATATGTAATTAATGTAAATGGTAGGAGACACTTTCACTTGTTTTGTAGAAAGAGAAGGTAATAGTAGTTCTGGTAGGTGCCGACTACAGCATGATTTAAAAAACTATTTCATTGAAAGACTACATAGGACTTGAACTTAACTCGAAACCTTAAAAAGTCCAATTACAGCAATTTGCTTCTCAATGCCTCATTTGTTGATTTTAAAAGTCATGCGTTAAATATTTGCTACTATTAATTCCCATGTCTCTGAAAATTGCTTAATCAGAACGTATTACCAGTTCAGACTTCGTAATATTTACCAACAGGGGCAATTGGTCCCAGAGGCTTTCCTGGATCCCCAGGAGTGGGAGGATCACCAGGTCTCCCTGGTAGAGAAGGACCTCCGGGCTTGAAGGGAGACAAAGGTGACGACGGAACACCAGGAACTCCAGGGGTTGATGGAATTCCAGGTCTTCCTGGAATACCAGGATCAAAAGGAGAGCAAGGTCCGAAAGGAACACCTGGATATCCCATACCTGGTACAGACGGACTAGATGGCAGTCCTGGGCTGGATGGATTACCTGGATCTAAAGGCGATATGGGTCCTAAAGGAGACAGAGGTAATTAAACCAAAAATTGTATGAAATAACCAAATCTTTAAAATGACAAATTTTTCCAATTAGTTTTCCCTCATGCTAATGCTTATCGAATTCAGGAGTGAAAGAAAAACTTCCCCGTTTCTTATATTTTCGATGAACAAAATTTAATTGAAAGCACTGAGAGAAGATGGTATAGATAATTTTCTTTTTTTCAAAACAAATCAATTTAGGAAGGCACAAAACAATTTATGAAAAGTACAGTTGTTATATCAACTTCAGTACTCTAATAATCATACGCAATTATTCTTTGAAAATGAGACTTTTCACTAGCGATAAAAAGGTTATTTACTGAAGATACAGTTTTCCATAATGAAGTTCTCTAGAAGTTCTAAAGAACTTCGGTTTTAATATCGAATCAGAAACTTTATTTCAACTGACATTAAATCGAACTGTGGACGCTACAAGCTCAGAGTCTGTGCCGCAAGTTGCAAGAATGGTTCTCACGTCAGACAGAGAACCTAAACCAAATGTCTTGAAACTAAAAGTACTTTATAATTGAAATTATGTATATTTCAGACCTGCGAAGCTCTACTTTGTAAAATATAAATGGTTATCTAATTATCTGAAAAAATACAGAAAGAATATCTTAAAATGCTGAAGGTTTTCCCTCCAAATGTAATCTGATATCATTTTGAAGGAAAAATCATACAAAAAGTTAAATTCTGTGCTGCATTTACATAAAATGCACTAAAAAGTAATTTTCATCCAATCTTAATTTTCCAAAAAAAAAAAAAAGACAGGAAGATTGAAATACTTAGTTTTTTCTATTAATTCCAGAGTTACTTGTTGATAGAGTAAATCGAAACACTTAATTTACGCATCAAAATTATCTGGGAAGATTAAATTGATGTATTTAGTAACCTGCCACATGAAAAGTAAAACTAACTAAACCCAATTACTTCAGGTTTTAGACCTGCTGGACTTAAAAATGCTCACATAAGTTGGGAAAATTGAGTCATCTTCAAACAGTAATCACGCCTATACAATCGTCTGAAAACATGTGAAACTCTGAATCTCGTGCATATGATACCTAATTTTTGTTTACCAGCAGTTTAGTTTCAATATCCCATACTTATACAGTACTTATCCCATATTACTTTTACCCAAACTGATCCTATACCCTTCTCTTGACCACTAATGTATCTTCAATAATTTAAGTACACATATTGGTAAATTATTTCTCAGCTTTCCCGCTGCTGTCTTTTTCCAATCGCATCCACTGACTGCGTGAACTTTTTTTTTTCAGGCGTTCCTGGAGACACTGAAGATGGAGTTCCAGGACCACCCGGATTGCAAGGATATCCTGGAGAGAAAGGATTTCCTGGTGAACCAGGCCGTTCAGGAGCAACCGGATTCCGTGGACTAAAAGGTAAGAGTGGAAAAAGAAAAAGAAAATAACCGTGTATCATGTGTAATTGCAGTATTTTTTCTGAGGTGTATCAAGGTTTACAAAAACCTAAAAAGAAAAAAAAAAATCTTACAAGCAGCCCAAAACTAGTGGCCAATAATTACAAATAATAGAAAAAATAGAGTTTATTAATCTGAGAAATAATTACACAAAGGAGCGCGAAAGCTATACTGAATCTAGAAGTAAGTATACTGGAATTTATTTTAAAAATCTCCAGTGGAGAGAATTTTCTGGTGCATCACAGACAATGAGTTGCAACACATAATAGAAGCACTAAAGTAGATGAAGTTTGATTACAACCATTCTGTTTATTGAAATCTATTTTTTACTACGAACAAATTGCTTGCTTTAGGTGATTCCGGTGGAAGCTGTTCAGACTGTCCTTCAGGAGCGAAAGGAGAAAAAGGAGAAAGAGGTCTTGATGGCGCACCAGGACTTCAAGGAGAAAGAGGATCTCCAGGAGTTCCAGGACGTCCTGGTGACAAAGGGGACGATGGCCAACCTGGATTTGCAGGCACTCCGGGTAAAGAGGTAAGTTTAAACTTTTCGTTTAATTATCTCACTATACGATTCTAAATCCTGAAAAGAACAATAGGAAAGGGAATGCAAAAGCCATACATCCAATTTATCTAAAGAGATTCCAACCTGGATTTGCAGGCACTCCAGGTAAAGAGGTAAGTTAACCATTTTCGTTTAGTTATCTCATTCTAAGAATCCAAATTCTGAAAACGAACAATAGAAAAGAGAATGCAAAAGCCACACATCCACTTTTTCTATAGAGATTTGAGTGTGTGAACAGAAATGATTCATTGGAAAACATTTGTCATACTTTGAAGTTGAAAACAGAAAACTCTAAAATGAAATGAAGTGAGTTTGAACAACTCACTGTGCACTCAACCAGCCAGTCTCAAGTTTTAAACCTATCCACTTATAAAGAAGATGACAAAAGAATGAAAAGAAACATCTATCTACCTTCTACAACTTTTCTACACGTTTTTTGGAATTGAAAAATTAGAAAATTGAATAAAAATAAAGAAAAAAACGGAATAAAAGTGATAAAATGAAATGTTATTACTTATTTTGAAAGACAAAAAATATCTTTCTCAGAACCTTTGTGAAGGTTCCAAGTTATAAAGTGAGCAAACTCTTAATTACCTTGAAAGTATTGAGAATTTCAATACATCATAATTAGTATTTCAGTATTTGAATAATTAATTCATAAATCAAACTTTCTTAACTCAAAAATTACTTGACTGAAAATATCAATATTTTGCATGAGTTTGAGGTTCTGTTTGGAACATCAAAATTTTATATTTCGTAAAACTTGATAATGTACCTTAAGAACTTGAACATAATTAATGAAATGTGTAATGTATAATGGAATTTTCAAAATTAACATAAACTTTTAATTGTGCAAATGATGGTCAGGGCTGTAGCCAAAGAGAGGCCTTAAAGGAATGCCAGTGACCATACTGGAAAAAGAATTCCCTGTGTTGCGAGAACCTTACATTTTTTTTATTTCAGTCTTAAGTAAAAAAAATGTGGTCTACTAATAATAAGACTTATGGAAACCTGTTTTTTTTTTTTTGTTTGTTTTTTTGTTTTAGATTATCAATTTCATAATGTAGATGGCTTAAAAATGTTAGTAAAAGCCCCGAGACATCGGTATAGTCGCAGCTTTATAAGCAGTGCGTAGTTATTATCAATAACTATCCAGAAATGAGTTAATTGTTCAGACTCCTATTACAATAAACATTAAAAAATTTTATTTATACATAAGAATTTTGAGAAGGAAAGTAATTCAATGTTGCTAATTTCAAATATTTCTGAAGGCGAAGTGAAAACATCTTTACTTTTAAACTTACTTTCCCAGTAAAAGTCAGAGAAAGAAGAAAAAAGCATGAAAAAAGGCTTAATGCATCTTGAAAATATTACAAAAAAAATTAAAAATTAAAAAAAATAATTGAATTAATATCGAAAAATTAAAAATTGGAAAGTAGGGTATTAAGATGGGGGAAAATGTCTGTCGGTCTGTCTGTCTGCCCCCCCCCCCGTAATAACTTTTGAATGAATAGTCCGATTCAAACAATTTTTTCTTGTTCGAAAGATCTTGGCGAGGACACCTCATTCCTATGTTCCAGTTTTTGAGTTGAACTATTTTTTGTTCAATTTTGAATAGTTCAAAAAAAACTAAACATAAGCGCCTACGGGGAAATTCAAGGCAATTTCAAACTGTGAGGCGAATTTGCTTCAAACAAACTTTGTAGGAAAAAGATTTTGATGAAAACCTTGTATATAAAATATTTTTTTAATTTGAACATTTTTCCGTTCAATTTTGAACAGTTCAAATCCCTTAACATTAGCACCTACGGGGAAACTGAAAGTCAATGTAGATTCCGTACTTGAAGGCGGATTTACTTCAAACAAATTTTGTTGGAAATACACTGGTGTGGAAAATTAAGGACGAGACGGTTTTTTCAATATAACTTTGTACAAAAGCTTTCCAAATCAACACATTTAACACCGTAAGATCCCCAATACGTAAGGACATGTGTAATGTAAGCAACACTTACGAAAAGAGAAATCAGAGGGAAAAAAAGAAGGTTTATTGAAAAAGTTGCATGGAGCGCAATGCGACTGAAGGCCGAAACATCCCTGTGATGCTAGGCTGCGACTGCTAGGCAGGTTTCACAGCATCTGCCCATGCTGAGAAAGGGTGTCAATGAGTTGTTGAGGCATTGCTGACTTCTTGCAGGGCCAATCGAAGCTCCCGAATCGTTACAGGTTTAAGGTACGAGCTGCCAAGCGTCTGCCTAGAAAATCTCATACATGCTCAATGGGATTGAGATCCGGAGATCGTGCCGGCCAATCCATACGTTCAATATCCTCACTCTCTAAGAGCTGTTCGGCAGCTACTGTGCGATGACATGGTGCATTATTGTCCATGAAAAGGAACTGCGAACCCATAGCGCCTCTAAAAAGACGCACACATGGAAGAAGAATCTCGTTACAATAACGGGTCCCGTTGACTGAACCTGCGTCGAAGATGTGGAGGTCTGTACGACTACTGAGCATGATGCCTCCCCAAACGAGAACACCGCGACCTCCATACCTGTCCCTTTCAATGATGTTCGAGGGATGATTGCGGCTTCCCCGCTCTCTCCAGATGAGTATGCGATGAGAATCGCTACTCAGACTGAATCTGCTCTCATCTGTAATGAGTTCTTGTCCCCATTCATTGTCTCTCCAATTCCGGTGTTCCCGGCACCACAGAGAACGCCTTCTCCGATGGGAAGGCGTTAGAGGTACACACCGTATAGGGCGTCGTGCAAACAGACCACCACCGTGCAGTCTTCTGGCCACGGTAAAACGCGATATCGGTCGTCCAGTCGCCTGTGTCGTGTGTCTAGCGATTTCTCCCGCTGTCTGCCGCCTGTTTCTTCTGGCCTGTAAGACAATATACCGGTCATCTGCGGGTGTGGTTCCTCGAGGACGACCGCTACTGAACCCCCGGATAGCTGATCCTGTAGTTTGAAAATGTCTCCAAAGTCGTGAAACGATGCTGTGAGCAATACCGAACTCTGCAGCCACACTTGTCACACTGCGGCCTTCCTCTAACTTCCCAATGATTCGACCTCGGGTAAAAGCATCCAGATGTCGTCTAACAGATTGATTATTCGCCATTTCTCGCTGAGGCAGCAACTCGCTGTGATTTTAACTGCTATACGGCGTGCAATCTCTTTGCCAGAAATACTGATCTTACACCGACAACATGCTTTATACTACTCAGACACCCCCCCCCCCCATTACGTCTGCCAGCATATCTGCGCATGTGCTACCGTACATCACCTTTCTTAATCTCCTGATTGGTCTTTCTGTCGGCTCTGCCTCTTCGTTCAGCTGATATGCTAATTTTTCGACTTCGTCCTTAATTTTTGCACACCAGTGTAACTCTTGACGACAAACTCCAGACTCCGACTCTGAAAATGTAGGGGCACATGACTCCGACTCCGACTCCTCTGTCCGACAATTAGTCGGACTCCGACTCCCCGACTTTGATTCTGACTTTGTAGCTATGGCAAAATTTTATACACGGAGGAAAAATGACTCACTCCAATTCCTGGATATTCGACTCCGACTCCTTTATCCCAAAATGAGATTGACTCCGACTCCGACTCCGCAGCCATGGGTTTAACTGTGAAATAATTATTGTGAATATGACTTGTTTTTATTTTCACTCTAAAGTTTTAATGAATGTATTCAGTTTTCAACGGATAAACTCGAAGTCATTTATGTTTCTACATAAAGATATGCGCAGACGATTTTTTTTGTTTTTGTTTTGTTTTGATTCAATGAAAATTATTTCTTGAAGTTGACATTTTATTGTTTTTTATTTATTTTGGTAAGTGCATTAAATCATTTAAAAAATTATTTTTGGCAACAGGGGAAAAAAAGAAACGACTTTTTTTTGATCGATGTATTAATTTTAATGAGCTTATTAAATTTAATTATTATTTTTTCGTTTTGAAAGCGGTTAAAGAATTTTTTTAATGGAAAAAAGTGTATTAGCTGCTTTGTTTAAGAGGTACTGCTATTTTATTTGTTCGTTTATTTATTTATTAATTTTTTTTACGCATCTAATTTTTTAGATGATTAAGACATATTTTATTCCTAGAAATCAGCTTAAAATATTAAAAATTTATGCAATTTTTAGCTATTTTTAAGAATATTGATCAGGTACTAGAAAGTAGTATGGGTATACGGGAAAGTAGGCTCGTTTAGTTTTAGACAGAACTTCTTGTTGTAGACTGAATTACTGCAGTTTATGCTCTACGATTTTAATGATAAAATGGTAAATTTTAAATTACTTAACTTTCTACACAACTTATATTGATGTACAGTGGCTCTCAAAAGTGTTCGTACACCTACGACTTCAGCGAAAATTGGCCCCTATCCATTGGTTAGAATTAATATTTCGGAACATGTATTTAATTATAAGATCTATGATGAATTTTTAACAAAACTACATGAAAAGTTTTTAAAAATATTAAAACTTAATTTTTTAAAAATAAAAAGCCAAAAAGTGCTGGAGATTTTATCTCACAAAAGTCTTCGTACACTTTACAAAATGTCTATATATTATGGTATAATCTAACTTTTGATTTTGTTATTAATTAGTAGACTATCATACAGTATTCATAACACCTTTTAAACGTCTGGGAATAGATTTCATTCTTTTTCTTTCTTTTTTTTTGCGTAATTTCTTAGTTAGTGTTCAATCACACTTCGAGTCTTACTGTTTCTAGCTCTATTTTCGTTTTAAAGCCCTATTTTCGTAATCTAGCCTCCACACATCTCTAAATACGTTACATTAAGTTAAAATTTGGAGATTGATGGGGTATTTTCTAAACTTTAGGACAATTTTCGAGGCACTAGATGCAAACGTTGAAAACCGTGTGCTTCCTATCGTTATCTTGATAAAAAACAAAGTTGTTTCCAATAACCAAATTTTTGGCTAAGAGTTCAAAATTGGTTTTTAAAACATTTAAAGGAACAGATTTGAAGGAACAGATGATTCATTATTTCATCAAAAAATTACAAACTACCAAGTCCTGATGCTGATATGCACCCTCACACTATATCACCTCCACCGTCCTGATTACCGTCCAACTAAGTTCTTAAGATTAAGTTCCAAACTTTTTCTTCTACTTATAACTAAGCAACAATTTAACCAAAAATGTTTAATTCATTTTTATCTGTAAGTCAGACGTAATTGTAAAACGTTTTGAGCTTATTTGTTATTGATTTTGCGACTAAAAGCGTAAGCTTTCTATGTTTCGCACGACCAAGAAAATTTCAGCGGGAAGAGGTCTCAATTAATTCAGCTAATCAGAGAACTTGGTGAACAATTTGAGGTGAAAATTAAATGTGAAATTTTTCCATTTAACACTGTAGAAACATTTACAGCACTCAAATGTGTATTTTTCATATTTTGTTTTAACTTTAAATCTCCGATCACACTTTGTCAACTTTGCCAGTTGACCTTTTCTTACCTTGTTTTCGGTCCGATTCTTTTCTTTAAAGCATTTTATCTAGCACATTACTATGGAATGGTATAAATTATCTAATTTTGAGACATTTTAAACCAATTTACCGCTACCGCGAGGGAAAAAAAATCAAATTTCGAATGGTGTTTGTTGTTTTTTACGAATACCATCCATTTTAAAGTAATAAGCACAATATTAAGGAAAAAATAAACAAAAAATTAAAGCCAAATGACTTTCAAGGGTCAACACAATGCAAAAATATTAAATAAACGACATATGATACTTTTAATCATGAATTTATTCGAAAATATTTGAGTGTACGATGACTTTTGTGGCGTATCATTTCTCTGTCTCTTCGTTTTTTGACCCATTTCAAAAAGAAGATCCGTCAATATTTAAAAAAAAAAAACTACTGGGTTGTATTTAGAATGACATAGGAATGGTGTGAAAAAATATTGGACTTCATATTCGAATTCAGTTTCGCGTTATTTTGGTTTTACTAAAAAATTTCTAAGTGTACGAACACTTTTGGGAGCCACTGTATGTGCTAAATCACCATACTCAGTTAAATAAATAGTGTAGTTAGTAATAATTTTCCTATTTTATTTTTTTGGACACTACAAAATTTTTAAACTTATGATTTATGAAAAATTCGGAAGTGTAAAAAAGTAAAGATCATATCTGAAGCTAGACTCCCCCCCCCCTCCGCTACCCTACCCCCAAAGAAAAGCACGGTATTCAATGATCGGAAATTAGAAACTGGGCTCAGCTCAAATTTGCAGGATTGGCTTAGTGCATGATAAAAACAAAAAGACGTAAATTAAAAAAAAAAACCATGCTTGATTTTTTAATTTTTTTATTTATTCTTTCTCCATTGCACATACAAATACAAAAAGTGACAACCAACAACAGGCTCTGGGCCAAGCCAGGCTTGTACTAGTCAGTTTATCAATACCCAATGAAAATCAAGAAACCTCTTGGAACTATTAACCCTATTGCAAGTAACGGTTGCTTCTGGTAAAGTATTATAAATACCTAAATCCCCGCTGAAGTACTAATCTTTCCTCATTTCAAGATTAGCTTTATATTTGAAAACCTTAAAGCAAAGACCCCTGGTTTTGCTATCTGTGCAGAAATTTAGCCCATATCGTCGGCACCATGCTAAACTAACGATAGTGAAAAATCGCGATTCACGTTTTTCAAATTTGATGGTTTGCCATAATACTCAAAACGGGCTATCTACTGCAATACTTCAAAACGATAGTTTTACACTTAAAGTTATCTATAAGATTAAAACATTAAAAATAACTAAACACGTCAGGTGGGAAAAAAATATTGTTTCGGCTCTCCTGAAAAGTTCTAATTTTCACATTTGTTAGTTTAGCATGTTGCCGACGATTTGCTCTGTTTCCTTTTGCATTTTTCTTGCAAACAATAGTTGTTGACTTAATAGAGGATAACCAACTGGTAGTCGTAGGTATTCTAGGAGCAAAAAAAGCTTAGAACATTGATTGTTGATTGGTTGATGAAAATGTTAAATTCGTGTCCTATTGATATTTTCAATTTAAAAACTGCAAAGGCTAGTTTCTTAAATTGGGAATTTACTCTTTTTTTTTTGTAACTGAAATGGACACAGTAGGCCTTGGCCCCCATGGGGTCTTGCACTACCGAGTTAATTACCTCCTTTTTATAGGGTGAGCCAGGAATACCTGGACGGCAAGGACAGAAAGGCGATAGAGGCATTCCAGCTTTTGTTCCCGGAGAACTTTTAGTAGGATCACCAGGTCAGTTTCTTTTTCCTTCTTTTTTTTTTAAAAATTTTTTCTGAGATGATTTTACACAAAACAGTGGCCGCAGCTTATATGAATCACGTTTGTTCTAAACGGTTTAGATTCCGTAAAGCAGCTGATTCAATAAAGCAGCTAGTTCAACGAAGCTGGATTTTATTCTGTTTTTGAAAAGTTGATTCATTAAAGCGGTTGATTTAATTAACCACCGATTCAATGAACCAGCGTCCACTGTATTTGTGGTTGAATGGTCTTGTACTCATTTTATAGCATTTTATAAATTTTTTTTGGTTCAAAAGTATTGGGAGCCAGAAGGATAATGACTTAGTTGTTAATGTCTAGCATTCTAATAAATAAATAACTTCTTTATTTATTCTAAGACGATATTTGGTAAAGACCTTTTAAAAAAGCAATATTTCAATGGAAGTTTTTCCTTTAGAATATTAAAAGGACATCATAGTTACTGAAATCCTACATTTTCCCAGGTGACAAAGGAGAAAGAGGACCACCAGGACTTCCCGGATTACCAGGTAAAGATGGAGCTAAAGGTTTGGATGGGTATCCAGGGCCTCATGGATTACCGGCTCCTAAAGGAGAAAAGGTGAAACTTTGGATAATGTTTTGCATTAATTTTATCCTCGGAAATGTAAATGTATGTTTATACACAGTTTCATCAATTTTTTCATTTTTTTTTCATTAGGGCAACATAGGTTTACCAGGTCCACCAGGTCCAGCTGGTCCATTTGGACCTGCTGGTCCTAGAGGTCCCAAAGGAGACAGAGGGTATGGTTTCCCAGGCAGTCCGGGAGAAAGGGGTGAGGAAGGTTTGCCGGGCTTGCCAGGCAGAGTAGGTGATCAGGGACCAAAAGGATATCCAGGTATGCAAGAGCTGTAAGATTTATGAAACGAAATGAAAAATATTTTTTTTTTTTAATTTGTACATCTTCAATCTTTACTGCACAAAATGAATGATAAAAATTAGCTTGAATCAGTTAATGGGGTTTTATTAATGAGAAACGTAATAAATACTTTTTTGAAAAGTATAATAAATACTTCTCAGCAATTTTAAATTGATTTTTTTTTTTTGCACATTTATTGTTATCATGTAATTTTAAATATTAGCTAGTACAAATATATAGTAATATAAAATATTAAGAATCAAGCAAAAATTTATAAATTTACGTAAGAAATCATTCTCTGCAGTTTGAACGCCTGCGCTATGTATAAAGGCATGATAGACAGATAAAGAGTACGAAATTTTTCGCCTTATTTGTAATATACGTATTTCGCGATTGTAGATCAAATGTGTAATGTACAAACGTTTAACTGGACAAAGAGATGTGGCAGACAAGATTTTGAAAATCACCCAGAGTTGTTGAAAGATACCTCAATTGTAATTCAAAATTTAGAAGAAACGAAAGAGGTATTTCTGATGAATCTTATGGAACAACTTACACTGCAAATTCTCAGTACAGATTTGAAACACGTAATAAGAACACTTTAATTCACAAAATTGTTCTAGCTATCTGAATGTGCGCTAAAGTGTGTTCTGAATATAAGCCGTTAAAAAGCATGTTTTCAAATGCGTTCCCAAAAGCAATAAACAGGTACAGAATCAAATAAGTGTCCTGAAAAGCGTACCCAGAAGTTTTTTGAAAATTGCTCCAAAAAGCGTGCTTCAATGTGTTCTCCAAAAAAAAAAAAAGGATTAGTTCAAGCTCTAGACTAGGAATTCTGAGTAGTAGCCACTGGCTACTAGAGTCCTGAAAAATGATAGCCACTTTTGACTTATGGTAACCATTTTTAAACATAGCAAAAAAAAAAAAAAAAAAAAAAAAAATCTGAAGCGAGTTTGCTTTGAATTACGTTGCCAAGGTGAAATCGACTGATGCGCTGAACATCTTAGGAGTTGAAGCATGTTGTCGTAGAACGATATACGACATGAATTTTCACAAAAAAAAAAAGTACATAGTCGCCATTTTGGCTATTAAGACTTGATTTTTCGGTAGCCATTTTCAATGAAATGGTCGCCCGATTGGCAACTGGCGACATGGGAGGATCTAGGGAAGGGGCCATATGAGCCATGGACCCCTTCGAAAAAATTTCAAGAACAGTTAAAATCCCTTTTTTTTGAGCAAAAATGCAAAAAATTTCCCTTATAACACATAAAAAGTCTAACAATAAGGAAAACAATAAGAGGGAGGCCATGGCCACCCTGAAAAAGTTTCAAAAATAGTTAAAAACATTTTTTAGAGCTAAATATAAAAAAAAATCCTTATTATTCCTCGAAGTCTAACAAGAATATAAAAACAACGCCGGGGAGATACAAAACCACACTGAGGAAGTTTCTTCAAGTATAGTTTTTTAAACCCTCTTTCTTAGCTTAAATTGGAAAAAAAAAATTTCATTGTAATTCATGTGAAGTCTAACAAGAATGGAAACAATGCCAGCATGGCCACCCCACGAAAATTTCAAAAATATCAAGTGTGTACCAAATATTTGGGTTCATTTAGAATAATAGGCGTATCTTGTTTGATGTGTTTATACTTCCCCTATGTGGGAAAGAACTGGGATGTGTTGGTAAGTGTCCGATAAAAAGTTGTACATTTAATGATTACGCATTAAGTTAAAGTTAGATTTAAGTTTTAACCTGACTTTATACAGTGCTATGTAAGTACTCTTCATTCCCTTTTTAATATGGGACCCTCCAAACCACTCCTCTTCCACTTGTTAGTATTGCCAAAGATCGTCTACAAACCACGTTTTAAAAAATAATTTGTAAAAGTTTCCAGGGGAAGGTTCCCCACACCTCATTTTCGCCAACATCGTTCAAGATTGTCATAAATTTTGTTTTAAGCGCTTGAGTTTCACAATGTTTCCAGGGGAGAACTCCTCCGTGTCTAACATCATTGAAAGTCTTCAAGAATTGCGTTTCTGGAGCTTCAATTTCAAAAAATTGCCGGTCCTCTAAAAGTTACTCATGAACATTTGCAATTTAAAGAGTTCAATTTTGAAAAAATTTTGGGAGTGGATCTCAGAATCTCTTCCACCCCTAACCTTACCAAAGATAGTCTAGAATGCGTTTTTACGTCTATAAATTTGTAAAATTTCCTGGGATGGGCCTTTTAATCTCTCCTCCTCTTAACATCAAAAATCGTCTAAAACAGCCTTTTTAGAGCTACAATTTCGGGGGAGCGCTCCAAACTTCTTCTCCCCTACCATTACCAAAGATCATTAGAATGCATCTTTAAGACTGAAAATTAGAAAAATTTCTTGGTGTGGGTCCTCGAATTTCTCCTCCACGTATCATCACGAAAAGATCGTATTAAACTGCGTTTTTGTCTCTACAATGGCAAAAAAAATCCGCAAGAGAAACCTTGAACTTTCTTCTTCTTAACAATATTGGAGATAATGTTTGCGTTTTTAAGGTTTCAATTTTCGAAAAATGAGCGGGGGGGGGGTCACACTTGAGCCCTTAATACTACGAAAGACAGTTAAATGCATTTCTAAGATTACAAATCAGAAAAATTTAATTAGATGAGCCCTCAAATTTCTCCTCTCTCTAAGATCATCAATAATCGTTTTAAACTGCATTCTTAGAGCTACTATTTCGAAAAATAGGCAGGAGAGCGCCACCGAACCTCTTCTCACCTAACATTACCAAATATCGTCCAAAATGCATTTTTAAGACTACAAATTCGACAATTTTCCGTGGGAGAAACCCCCGAACCCCCTTTACTTCGGAGTTAATATTATACTTACGGTTGGTTCATATCGGCTACCTCTTGAATCAGAAGACCTATACAGTCACCTCAGATTACAGTACTAATACAGGAATACCACTTTGAGGCGACGATATATGCACACGTTTGTTAAGAAAAGAGAAAAATTATTGGGAAGGTTACAGCCTTTATGTTAAACTTGCGTCGCCTGGTGAAAATTCTTTAAAAATGCTGTAGTTAAAGTGGGCCATATTGATATTTGTAAAACTGAAATTTTTCCAAAGCATCGTATTTTTTCAAATGGCCCTCTCCGAGAATTCTGTCTGGATCCGCCCCTGAAAGCGACAAGCCCATGTTCGAAAACTTCGCAACGCATGAGTGCCTGCCCCCCCCCAAGAGCAAGGGCGCGCCCCCTAAATATCACGAAACCACCCCCCCCCCCCATAAAAAAGAGAAAAATATCCCGTAAGACAACCCCCGCGAAAATTTTCAATAGCGCAGCCTGTGCCCCCCTCCCCCCCCAAGGCGAGCACCCCTGGAAAATGGGTTCAAAAAGTGTCTGAAGATTTGCAGTGTAAATTATTGGTCATGATTATCTTTTTCTGAACTTATGTGTTGAGAATTTAACCTGGGAAAAGTGGGCGAAGCAGTTAATATGAGACAGACGTAAACTGTTTCTGCTTCTTTTATTACTAGTCTCCTTATCTGTAGAAACTTTTAAAATGGGCTTTTTTCCGTAAGACATATTTCCTTGCTTTTTGTTCATGCAAAGAGAATTTTAAATTTCGATAAAAGCAACATAATCATTAAGAAACACTGAAGATATAATGAAAGATAATGCAATTAACAAAACATGTATCTTCAACTAAGTGATATTTATATTAGCGTTTATTTGTTTTAGTCAACGTACAGCAGACCCTCATTTTACGCGTGGGTTACGTTCCACGGAAATGCCGCGTAAATCGCAACCACGTAAATTGAGACCTAATACTAGTGTTAAAATAGGGGTTTGGTTCCGTAAATTACAAAATACTTCATTGTAGTAATGACTAATTGTAGAATAAGTTTAATGTGTACTTATATCGATTTTTATGCACAACATGTATTAAGAAAACATAAATTAATTTCGTGTTCTGTTTATAAAGAGGAGCTGGCAATTATAGTCTTCTGGCCCGCATTAATAATTTTCTCTGTAATTCTTTGCAGAGCATTAACGCATCCATCCATTTCTACGATAGAATCTTTCTTCACTAACAAATCAAAAAGATCATTTCTATTGTCCAGGAATGGCTCTAAATTTTCCATGTGAACGTTTTTGGTTGTGTCACCGATGTCGGTATCTTCGTTGGTTTTGGCCGACTTTCACTCCTAAAAGATCTTCTTCCAGTGAGTTCTGAACTGTATGAGTTTGATAACTTTACTTCTGGAAAGAGCTTTGGAACCAATTACATAAAATGTCTCCGGTGGCCCAAGCTCGATCATTAGCACGCCAAAATGCAGTTTATTCTGTGTAATCTGCATTCTTTAGGATCTTGGATTTTAAAAGAGGAGAAAATTTTATCTGCTTGCATTGCCGCATCCGTGTAAAACTGAAACTCATCCGTGTAAAATAAAATAAAGGTATCTAATCTTAAACCGCGTATAATCGAAACTGCGTAAAATAAACCCGCGTAAAAAGAGGGTCTACTGTACTTGTTTCCAACACATAATTAGAAAATCTGTTTATAAACAAATAACAGGCAACATTTTCTATGGTTATGACGCAGTTTTGGTTTTCGATAGCTCCTCAACCTCCACCGGATGTAATTCAGTTGATTCCTGGGCCTCGGGGACCTCCAGGCCCTAACGGAGAACCAGGATTACCCGGATTTGATGGAATACCAGGGGAACCAGGACTTCCAGGTAGACCAGGACAACCAGGATTTAAAGGTGAACCAGGATTTGATGGCCTTCCAGGAGCGCCAGGTCCTAGAGGTATTAAGATTTGATTAAGTTTTTATAAATTGCTATTTTACCACTGTTATCTGTAATTTCAGTTTAATGCGAGGCATCGGGTTATTATTTACTAGAAACTTTCCAATAGAAAGCTGATCTATGATTTTGATTTAACTCGAGTTTGAACATAACATATTTTTAGTTTTATAGTAGGATTTTTCTTTTCTTTCAACATTTTTGGCCGATTAGTAACGTAAGGAAATAGTTCGTAGTTGCTTTATTTCGCACATATGCTTCTTTTTTTCCGAAAAGAATTGATGTGTTGTCTGGATTGTAGAGATTTATGAGTGATATTTTTTTCATATTAGTTGTTTGGTAAAGATCATGTAGATATTCCATCGTAAACAGCATTTACTGGTGTATCTTTCTGTACATCACGTAAAACAACTGATACACAGAAAAAGCAATATTGAAACTTTGCACTTTTCAACTATAGTTGGGCAAACCTAACCTCACAGTGTCGTAATTCTATGATTAGGATCTGCGCAGGCTTCACGTTGCTGACAAGTTAGGTTTGCCCCGTACTGACTAAATATGATGATTACGTCAAATGAGTCAATCGCGGGAGAGTGTGGGATAAATTGAAATAACGGGGCAAGTGAAAGGGTAAAATATTTTCACAGTTTGCAGCAACCCTTACCTAGCAATATGTTAACTATGTTTGTAAACATATAGTTGATTCGAGTAAAAAATAAAATAAATTACTCTACTGTCCAACCATGGATTGCTTGGAATTTTCAAACGTCCAGATAAGATGAAACTAAGTGAATACGGGGGGAAAGTAAAAATTTGATGCACGTATTCCGCTCATTTGAATGAGACTCTGCTTCTGCAAAAGCTGACATCGGTAGAAAATAATAGATTCGTCCATTTCCGGTTGTAAAACGGATGTTTGTCTTTCCATACAATTCGTGGTCAGACAGTAAACGCCAAGGAAAATAATACATGTCATTTTCAAAGTTTAATACACGTGTCAAAAATAATTTTTGTTTTATAAAATGATAAAGTTTTTGCACTTAACATTTTAAACAATCATTTAGATCTACTGATATCCAGTGCAGTACTTATTTAGTTCATAATAGGCATGTTTTGATTTAAAATATTTAATGCAATATGTCAAGTACACACGAGACAAAGTGAATTAAACGAAGTGAAATACTTGATTTCGTTTACTTATTCATTCATTTATTAAATCACTTATGCACTCAGTCATTAATTAATTCATTCACATTTCTTCATTCATAAATTCGTTTATTTATTCATGCGTACACTTGTTTTCTTATTCATTCAATCTTTTTTCATTCGTTTACTTGTTGTCATATATTAATTGTTTTGTTTGATTATTCTTTTATTGTTTCATTATTTATTCATTCATTTGATGAAAGAGATTTTTAACAATGAAATATAAAGTATTTCATTAGAAAAATAATTTTTTCTTCACTTTGCCCCTATACAAGAGGCAAAGTGATTTTTTTTCACTTCGGCCGAAAGTTTTCAAGCTTAAATTTTGCTATTTTTCCATAACAAACCTGTAAACATGAGAAATTAAAGATGCTTATACCCAAAGATTAAAATATTGTTCAAAGCTATTTTATTAATTTAAAAATAATTATTTTTATACTCGTATTTGAAATGATTTATTAAAGCTGTAAAACATTTTTAGAAAAGTGGTTTTTAGTTATTTTTATTGATTTTTATACAAAATACCGTATTATTCCGCAAAATTTTAAATTGCTCCTCAAAATCTACTCGAATGCTACTCAAACTGTTTCTCCAAAGTTGGTAACCCTGCTTATTTCTTCCTTTTTTTTAATGTGCACTTTACTGCCAAAAATAAAAAGTAATATTGCAATGCAAGTTTACTGTAAAATATATTGTTCTCTCTTTCTCTGCCCTAATTTTCCAAAGAAATTTCTAAGTTTTTCATTTTGAAAAAGGTAAGTTATCTTAATTCATTTTTCCCTACATGTCCCTACTACCCAAAGTACGAAAAATCTTGTAGCAAAAAATATTTTGTTTGCTCGGTACCCCTGAACCTTTTCCCTGAACGATTTACCTTTTTTTAATATTTTTACTTCACAAAATTTGTGGTCTACTTAAACCAGCCTCTCTTGAGAGTGTTAATAGTTACCTTACTCATTCAGGTATGTTGTCCCAAGGGACAACCCCCCCCCCCCCTATTTTAAACAATCATGGCTACGGATGTGAGTCGGAAAACTCAAAAGCTGGTTAATGTCTAGCCTTTAGACATTTCTGTTACAGCAAAATTCATTTATCAATCTTTCTAGAATAGGAAGTGAATTAACGAAACTAATAACTGGAATGTTCTTTCAATCATAGAAAGGATCTGTATTACTGCAATGATAATATCTCTGATATTTTTTCCGATAAAACGGAATATTTTAAAATTCAGTCAGACTATTTTCAGACGTAGTATCTATTACGTTCAAGTTCAAGTTTTATCTCTGAGATAACGCCGCTGACATTTCCTGGAGGGAGAAAAAAAATAATTAAAAAAGCCGAACTGTGTGCTCAGAACTGTTGATTGTTTAAAATAGGATTCTTGTCACAGTTTAAAATTAGTATCACTTACTATAATATTCTGATATGAAAATAAAATAAATCAAAAGTATTAACATTCCTTTAGTTCAAAATTAATTTCAACATTACCGTGAATGCAATCTATTTCGGCTCATATTTTGCAACTTTTTTAGCTTTTCGCAATAAATCATTTTTCCTCACTTACAAACACACACACATTTTCCAAAAATAGTAGAAATGGATTCAGCACACCTGATAACGTACAAATCCGTCACAACTCAAAATCTTTCACGGATCCGACACTTTCTTCCGCGTGCATTAGATATAGAAGAAATTAATAAGATTTAAATAAGTAGGGGTACTACTTATGATTTTCAGACATAATTTATTTTGAATTTCAGGGTTACCAGGACCAAGGGGGGACAAAGGAAATCCAGGACCACAAGGATTTCTTGGAGAACCAGGAAGACCAGGACCAACAGGTTTACCCGGTTTTCCAGGAGAAAGAGGTATGCAAAAAAAGTTTTGTTTTCCTTTCCCCCCAATGTCTCTATTATTTTCATTTACAGTAAAAACTATGATAAAATTTGAAATCTCAGATTATATAGATTTAGTTTTATTTTTGAATAAATGTTAAAAGGGTTTCTTAATTCATTAGAAAGGAAGCTAAATGTGAAACGTTACAAGAACATTTTGGCAAGACCAGGTTAGGCAAAACGTTTTTACGCATTTCATCGTATAATGAAAATTTACCACAGAGATTAGCTATTTCTTCCTCATCGAAGTAAATTTTATCATATGTATCTCTGTAAAAAAAAAAAATTCTGACACAAAAGCTCAACATAAGTTCTCGCCGTAATCCAAGGACTGATACACGAGAGGGGCGATGGAGGCGATCGCCCTTCCCTTGAGGGAAACCTCCACCGGTAATTTTTCCAAATCAAAGTTCTAAAACGCAAGTGTAGATCATCTTTGACGACATTTCGGAAAAAAGTGAGGTTCGAATCTTCCTCTTGTAAATTTTTCGAAATTGAAGTTTCAAAAACGCAATTTCAGATAACCTTTGGTGTTGTTAGGAGGCCCTCTCCCGGGCATTTTGCAAAGTTCAAAGACGCGATTGTAGACATATCAGGTAGTGTTAGGTAATTAATAAATAAAAGAAACTAATTTCGTTGTATAAGTGAGAATATTGTACATACTTTTTTTTTTTCATGTTTACAAGTGATATTACTTGCTTAGCTGTTAAAAATAAAGTTTTTCTGTCATAATCAATTTCCTTATAACATTGTCACAGCCAAAGATGCTCAGTGGAGGTGAGGTAGCATCTTTAAATGCTTTGTCCCGATGATAAAAATTCATACATACTCAAGTGATGAGTTGGGTCTGGTGAGGGGAAGTGGTCAATGGGGTAAAGTGGTCATACGTCAAATAAATGGCTATAGCTTGGAAATAAATGTTCGAGTTAATGTTTAAATTTTATTTTAGAGTAGGGCAGTTAGAAACTACATTTTAAACACAAAATTTTACAGTTGGCAAAATATTATTTGGTAAAAAAAAATATTTTGCGTGAAAATGAAAAATTTAAAAATCTAAATACCTTTTCTAACTTCCTTGGAAAATTTTATTTGTTTGAATTATGAACAGATTGACTGCACAGGAGGCTTTTTACATGTCTCAAGAATTTTTACTCATTAGCTGTTAGCTGGATCTACTTTAGGTAAGACAATTTAAGTAAGATGGGCTAAAGTGATCATAATATTAAGCTTAACGAATATTGTTTTTCTTATTGTTTTTGTTCTCGGCATTATTACGCGACCTCCCCTCTGTGCTCTTGCGACCTGAATGAACTTCAGACTGTTGATCATGTTTTATTCTTTTGTCCTCAGTATGACTTTCTTCGATATGAACTTTATAAACAAGTTATAACAAGTGGACTAACGTGGCCTCCAAAACTGAAACATTTGCTTGCACCTGAGTACATTGTGCAATTCCTTGAATTTATTCACAGTATTAATTTTCTTTGTCTTTGAATTTGCAATCTGTTTTTCATCTTTGTCTGTCGCTGTAAGGACACTTGATTTACGTTTTGTTCTCTATGCATCTTTAGCTGAATGTAATTGATTGTGGATGCATGTGGTATGACTTGCGTCATGGAGCATGCTGTAAATAAATTATTTAATTAAAAAAAAAAGACCTTCACATCTTCGACGCAGGTCCAGTCAACGGGATCCATTATTGTAACGAGATTCTTCTTCCGTATGTGCGTCTTTTTAGAGGCGCTAAGGGTCCGCAGTTCCTTTTCATGGACGACAATGCACCATGTCATCGCACAGTAGCTGCCGAATAGCTCTTAGAGAGTGAGGATATTGAACGTATGGATAGGCCGGCACGATCTCCGGATCTCAATCCCATCGAGCATGTATGAGATTTTCTAGGCAGACGCTTGGCAGCTCGTACCTTACCACCAGTAACGATTCGGGAGCTTCGATTGGCGCTGCAAGACGACGAATGGGCAGCAATGCCTCAACAACTCATTGACACCCTCATTCTCAGCATGGGCAGACGCTGTGAAACCTGCCTAGCAGTCGGGGGAGATCATATCCCCTACTAAAGACCGGATGTTTCTTGCTGGACACCCATCACAGGGATGTTTCGGCCTTCAGTCGCATTGCGCTCCACGCTACTTTTTCAATAAAGCTTCTTTTTATCCCTCTAATTTCTCTTTTAGTAAGTGTTGCTTACATTGCACATGTCCTTACGTATTGGGGATCTTACGGTATTAAATGTGTTGATTTGGAAAGCTTTTGTACAAAGGTATATTGAAAAAACCGTCTCGTCCTTAATTTTTGCACACCAGTGTATATAAGTCTATACAGGTATATAATCGTGTTTACACGTATACATACGTATATACTCGTGCTTCCATAGATATAAACGTGAGTAGACGCGTACAAAGACGCACTGGATGCATCCACGAATTAACTCGTGTATACCCCCGTATATGTATGTACGTACACTTATATATACGCATATACGTCTATTATACACGTATATGCTCAAGTATACACGTATGTATTCGAGATACAAGTGCATACGTGCATATGATATACGTTTATATGCGTATATACACGTGACACGTATGTACACGTGACGCGTATGTACTCGTGTAGACACGTATACACTTCTGTAGGTAATCACTTATACATGCTTATATACTCGTGTATACACATATATACTTGAATTGGCACGTGCATGCATGTATCTGATGTATACATTTATCTACTCATATATGAACATTTTTACTCATGTTGGCACGACACGTATATACTCGTGTATACACACATATACTTGTACATATACTTGTAACTATAAAAATAACCGAAATATACGAATTTTGTGTTATTTGTAATGGTTTTGCATCTATTTTTAACTACGACCACTTTACCCCATACTATAACCACTTTCCCCCACCCCCTGGTGTAAAGTAGTCATAAATACGTAGGGAAAAAGAATGTTATAAAACTACTTCAATCAATATTTTTTCCCTAAAATTCAATGTACCGTGTTTTTTAATAATGCAATGTAAAATAACAACAAAAAAAGTTGAAGTGTTTAAAGAATTTATTGCATTCATTATCCACCTAAGTTGAAAACCTACGTTTTTATGACCACTTTACCCCACCAAATCCTACAGAATGTCGAAATGGAGCTGAGTTTGAAAAAGTTACCAGTTTATAAAAAGATATGACATTCTTTTCGATCTTTTTCCGTCAGGTGACAAAGGCGATAGAGGATTTCCAGGCGTAGGTGTTAGAGGATCTCCAGGTCTTCCAGGCACTCAAGGGGAGAAAGGATTTCCAGGTGGACCAGGACTTCCTGGACAGATTGGTAAGTTTTATAAAATAGCAGTTTTCCGCCCTGTTTAATGTCCGCCAGTTATTGATCGAGTGAAAGTACTCTGAATAGGAAAACCATATAATATAATATTTTTTTCTAGTGTTGTTTTTCTCAAGGATACTATCCTACGCACAAATTAAACTGTTAAAAGAGAAGTTGCACAATAGTAATCTTTTGGTACATCACAATAAAACAAACGGAGTTGTTCAATTATAGAATGTAATGAAATTTCTTAAAACACATTTAAATAAGAAAGTTCGTGACTACCGTTTGAAAAAGCCATATTTTATTGTTATCATACAATTTTTTTTGAGCAATCACGATTGCTAATTGTTTTAATTTGACCGTACTTGATGTCCGGTACCTTTTTCAACCCCACCATCCTCTGCAGGCGCGGCTCCTTCCGGTAGCCGCTGCTCCTGGTAGGTGGCGTCCATGTCCTACACACACGCACGCTCACACACACACGCGCCTTTACACACATGCGCCTTTACACACGTACACACGCGCGCCTTTACACACGTGCCTTTACACGCATACACACACGCGCCTTTACACGCATACACACACGCGCCTTTACACACATACACACACAGGTCTACGCACACACACAAGCTTACACATACACAACTATACAACTATACACACGTAACCGCTCAAGAACAGGGACAGGAACCGTTTCTAGAAAGAAGCAAATGGGGGTAGTAACCAATGAGTAGGTTCCTGTCACAACTCGTGATTGCGAAAAACATAATTTGAATTCAAAATTTCAGAATTCAAATTAATTTTGAAAATTTGAAAGGTTTTTTTTTCTTATCTTTAAATTGGACATTTTTGAGTAGAAGATATGTTCTTACTGTGTGATGTAATTAGTGCTCGTTGAAGCTTCTTAAGTTTTATTCATTTCATTTTAAGTCATTGAAATTTATCTCCTTTTTGGAATTAAAATTCGGCTAAAAGTTTCATTTCTTCCCCGCACCTCAACCTAACAGAACTGATGCTTAACACTTGAAGGATGAATTCTTCTGATAATGTGTAGATAAAATATTAACTACGATATTATTTTGTTGATTTGAAGGTGAGAAAGGCTTTCCGGGTTATCCAGGAGAAAAAGGAGATCGTGGCGTTCCAGGAACCCCCGGATTTGCAGGACTCAAAGGAGATAAAGGAGAACCAGCTTTGGTGGGCTTTCCTGGACCAGTAGGACGTACTGGAGAGCCTGGAATCCCTGGACTACCAGGTAACAAAATAAAGTGGCCTTTTTTTTTCTTGTTTCTTTCCATCTTTATAAAAATACAGTGGTGGTCAAAAGTATAAGGACAAAAGGAAAAACCACCAAATCTTCGCTGCATTTGGTCGGAAAGTTATGCAAATTTTATGACTATGTAGTAACTAATAGTAAGTGAAACTTTTTTTTAATAACTTTTATTGGAATACAAAGGAATTTCTTATTCGTAGAAGAAAGTCTTGAAATTCACTTGCAGAGGTGTTAAAAATATCTCTACTATTAGTTTTATAGAATATCAGTTTATTTATTACGAATTCCGATTGTTCATTAGAACTTTCCTCTAAGTCAATTGTTACTATTATTACTAATTGTATTTATTGTCAAGACATTTTTTTTCTAAGAGGTTCTTTAGTTTCTTATAAAGATTCACCCTTCCTTTGTTGTGTTTTTGTTAATTAATGTTTGTTGTTAACCTTCATGAATTAGTAATAACAGGAAATGGGTCTTAGAGCTTGGTCACTATTATTTCATCCTTAAATCTTTAAGAGTTCCCCTTTTAATCATTGCAGTTTTTCTGCTCCAGTCACTTTAATAAGTTCAGAAAATTTAATTGTTTTGTTTCCATCTTCTGGTTCATCTTTCAATCCTCTGCAAACTACTGTTATTACAAGCGAATCCGATTACATCTTTCTTGCGCTATTGATAAATTATTGTATTTTACAGGTGACAAAGGTGCTCCAGGTGAACCAGGCTTCCCCGGAAGCTTCGGCCTGCCAGGTTTTAAAGGCAACCCAGGTTTACCAGGTCTTCCAGGATTACAAGGATTTGATGGAAAGACGGGACTACCGGGTCCTCCTGGGAAAGACGGATTGGATGGTCTACCAGGATTTCCAGGTACTTAAATTATTTTTCATATTAATAATCGTTAAAAGTTTTAAAAATATATTTAAATGAATCGATGAGTTTTCTTCTTTACTTTATTCCTTCCTTTTGGCTAAAGTGGACATATACCAGGCTTCGGATTTTCACAATTACCTATAAATATGTATAATAATTTTGTTCACACTCCTAAGCTACTTCATTAAATAGGTTTGAAGCTTCGTAACTGTTTCAGTCAGATTTAGCAATGAGCTGTATTAGGTGTAATGTACGTTCAAATCTTCTCACAAAGAGTCTTTTTTTTTTTTTTTTCAGGTCTCAAAGGAGATAGAGGATCAGCAGGTTTGGCAGGTCAACCTGGAAAACCTGGACTAGAAGGTCTTCCAGGACCTCTAGGACTCAAGGGTGACAAGGGTTTCCCGGGTTTCCCAGGTGAAGAAGGTGCGCGAGGATTTCCAGGAGAGAAAGGAAATCGTGGAATACCAGGATTTCCTGGTTTGAAAGGAGAACCAGGAGGCTTTTCAGCTAGAGGTGACAAAGGAGAAAGTGGATTTCCTGGATTACGAGGACCACCAGGATTAACTGGACTGCCAGGTAAGAACTTGATATAGAATCTTCAACTCGTAATATAACATGAAACTTGTTTAACTTAAGTGATTATTAGCAAAGTTGAGCTCAAATCGGTATGGTTAAATATTAATTCTTTGGTAACCTAAAATATTTATCCTCAGAATTCAACTTGTTCGGTTCCAGAACTTGGTTGTTATTACATCCTCTTAATTAAAAATGGATTCAATCAACTATTTTTATCTGATCAATTAATTGAATTCTCACTTTAGGCTGCTCGTATTTTGAAAGTTTTCCGCACTTTGAAGATTAGTTATTCAGGGTAACTTTGATCTGCATTTTATCTATTTTTAACTGCCTCCCCTCCCTCTCATTTTTACTAGTATTACTAGCCGCCTTCGGCAGATTAGTCGTTAATGTATAGTACGCTGTACAATTCCGCCCCCAAGAAGTGCACTGCCGTGAGTCGTGTATACTTCTCCTTCTTTCAGCCTTTGGTGGCTTAAGTTAGCGAAAGAAAGTTAATTGACGTTTTAATTAATAGCTCTGATGATTAAAATCGTAAAAAGTTGCGACAGAAACTACATTCCATCAAAGTGAAGGATGAAAAAAGTAACGCATCTCATAAAATACTCGTCTTACTTAAACCTTTTTCGTTCAAAACAGAAATTATTAGCAAATGGCTAACTGCAACGCGTCTTCGGAGTTCTTCAGTTCAAAGTTATCTAACAATTCTAGGAAACTTTGAGCAGGGTATTTAATAAATTATTTTAATAAAGTAGAGCAACTCGACTTTGTTTCAAAATATTAAACTTTTAAATGTTTGAACGCTATTTTACTCCAAGAGATCACCACAGATTTCCATTTATTATTTTATTGCATTATAGACTATTACGCTCTCGGATCGTGAGGTTTTTTTTTTTTTTTTTTCATGAAAAATCTTTTGTTTTGCGCTTGCTTAACCTCGTATTTTTTCCCTACATTTTCAGGTTTCGACGGATTGCCTGGTCCTAAAGGAGATGATGGAATACCAGGAATTGGGCTTCCCGGACCACCAGGTTCAACAGGAGAACGCGGACCGGAAGGTGCACCAGGTCTACCAGGAATACCAGGCCCCAAAGGATTCGAAGGATTACCTGGTTTTCCAGGACTAAAAGGAAACAGAGTGAGTGAAGAAATTATTTTAACTTTGCCTCTTTTTCAGCAGCAGCCGTCAGCTATTTCATCCCATCTTTGAATAAGGAAAACAAAATAGTTTCAGGCAATACGTTTTTAGAGAAATTCCACCATGTATAAATGTATTCCGAACATCTTCAATTTATGCTGATAATTCGAGTTATTTTTACGTATATGGTAAATCGAGTAGAGATTACGACGGTTCGAGGGGGGGGGGGGTGTAAGCGTTAGAATCCAAGGTTTTTCTTTACACAAAACTTTGTTATGTCCTCCTAAATCATATGTAAAATGTCCCTGACTTTCTACCGTATGCTTCTCCCCCCTTTATTTTGCTTAGATCAATGAAGAATAGACAAGCTGTCCTATTCAGTCACTATTGTATGCGCTGAAGCATGAGTAAAGGTGACAAGTTTTATGACTTGGGGAGAAGATCAAATAATTTCGCCGTCATGCACCACGTGGTTCGGTCACAGGCCTTTTGGATTTCAGCGCTTTCTTGCTCTGTCGCTATTCTACGAGAGCGCAACTTTTAGAACAATTTTTAAATCGGCATAACTCAACAACTTACCTCAGAAATTGTAAAAAAAAAAAAAACGCTCATCCATGAATCAATAAACTGTACGCTTGCGGTTGACAGAGAAACAATGTGCCAAAACATTTCAGGCAGAAGGTAAAAAATTAAAATCGACGACTATTCAAATCCCTTCAAAATTTGGTGCAGACATGGGAAAGTGCTTCCGTGGAAGGACGAAGTCACGTGATCTCCCCTCACTTTCTTCTTGAAGATTTCTGCGTCAACAACCACACCCATTTGCCGTATGTATGTGTTAATGATCTGAGTGTTTCTGAGGGGAGGGGGGAGGCAGGAAAATTTCAACTTTGCTATCTAGGCAAGTGAGGTATGACGTAATTTTTTACACTCGAAATAAAGTCGAATAAAATAGAAATTAAATAGTTAGGATTAGTATTTCAGCAGCTAATTTTGCTATCCTACATAGGAAAAGGTGGAGGAGTTGGCCTTGTTGGTCTACATGGCCTTATTTGTCACACCCACCTTAATATATTCTTCTTGCATTAAAGATGGCATAAGCAATCTAAAATGAGCTCTTCTGGTCCAACAAAAAAAATCGTCAACCATGACATTTACGCAATAAAACAATGCGTTCCCCCAAATATTTTTTCTCAATTACAACACTGTTTAGGTGTACAAAGTTGATTCTTTTTCTTACGTTTTCTTTTATTTAACATCTTTCCCAACAAGACATTTTGTGAATGGTTTCAATGTTTAAAATACTTTTTATAATTTTTTATTGTGTGTTTTAAGTTCGTGCTTGTAGGTATCATTATTTTTTCGTTTTCTTGCATGATTTCAATGAAAACCAAATCAGCTGTAAAATAATTAATGAACACCACACATCCCAGTTCATTAAAGAAGTCTTCAGTATTTCAAATTAAACCGTGCTTTCTTTCCGTTCTTTTTTTCTTTTCATTCCTTAAACTACATTCAATGACCTCAGTAAAAGATTAAAAACGGCGTCATTTTATCTTTTTTCTTTTCAATTCAGGGATTAGACGGCCTTCCAGGACCTCCAAGGAATACGTGGAATTGATGGTGCTCCAGGTCTTCTTGGCCTCAAAGGGGATAATGGACTTCCTGGATTCCCAGGGTCGAAGGGAGAACCAGGAAGGGCTGGACTTCCGGGATTGCCTGGTTTCAAAGGAGATCGTGGATCACCGGGACTTGTAGGACCACCAGGAAAAGATGGACCCCCTGGAGAACTGGGAGACATTGGGCTCCCTGGACTGCCAGGTAAGGCGATCAATCTTATATTTTGGACCCTTGGAAAATAAAACTATTTCTTTTCAAAGTAACTTCACTATTCCGAGAGATATTTCTACCTCGATTAGGAGATTCACGGTTATGAATTTCTTTAATACTTTTTGGAATCTCGCCAAAATTTCGGATGACAATCATGAAATCCACGATTGGACAGGTGTTTTTCAGTTAGACCAGTCTGATAACTCTTTAAATTGACGATTTGAAATTTGCCAGATTAACTACCAGAAATTACCATGACCGAACGTCTCCAACTCTAAGAAATACTCTGTCTTTTCCTTACTGATAAATTGTCGTCCCTCTTATTAGCCGCGTTTGCATGATGCTTTTGTAACCTGCTTATCACCGCATTCCAGCTTTTTGACGGTAATATGTGGTCAACTTGTCTACTGCTTTTAGCTGGAGTTTTTCAGAGTTTCTTTTCAGAATGCAATCCTGAAACTTGTTTACGTCGCTGCGTAAATCCTCTTACCGTGACGCAACTGTTTTTCATATGAGGAATGTTTTTTTTTTTTTTTCAACTTTTTTTTTTTCCCCGCTGTTGAAAGAGGAATTTGCAGGGCATAGAAGAGTCTTCTGGTATGGGCTATTGTGAAATCTCTACATAGTATAAAATGAAGTCTAAAAAACCGTCTGTGTGTTTGAACTCGCAAAACTCGAGGATTACCCGGCCGATTTCGCTGAAATTTTCACAATTTGTTCTTTTAAGTCCTGAGAAGGTTTGCAGACCAGTTCGAAAAACATTCGATGAATTGTTCTTTTTTTATTCCAATTTACGTCCAATTTTCACATAAATTCCCGAATATGGGGGTGAAAAATTACTTGCACATAATTATAAAGGGTGTCCCAAAATTAACGCAAGATTTGAATTTGCCACAATTTTTGCTGTAAATTGTTGGCAGCCACGGAAAAAGAACAATTTGACAGCTGGGAGTTTAGGGTTAGTAAAAATGGAGTGTTATGCTATTATACAGCCAGCGAAACAATTCAATCACTGCATAAGGAATTTCCTGTTCGTGTACTCTCTCGTTTCGGTGATACGAATTGTACCCTAGATCGTGTGATTTTACATCATTAGACTTCTTCCTATGGGGTTATTTGAAGTCAAACGTCTATGTCAGCAATCCCACAACCACCCGCGTATTACCTAATTGCGATATCGAGCGCCAATAACAGTAAACCGCTTGACTCGCCCAAACTTTCATTATTTTTCAAATAATTGTTCGATAATGAAAACGCATTATAGAATCGAAAACGCTCCATTTGTAATAACCCTAGACCCTCAGCTGCCAAATTGTTCTTTTTTCAAGATTGCCCACAATTTATTGCAAAAATGGCGGCAAATTCAAATCTTGCGTTAATTTTGGGACACCCTTTATTACATGTCGTTAGAAAGGGTAGAATTTTCCGCGCTCTTCTCTACATAGTATAAAATGAAGCCTCCAAAAACCGTCTGTGTGTTTGAACTCGCAAAACTCGAGAACTACCCGGCCGATTTCGCTGAAATTTTCACAATTTGTTCCTTTAAGTCCTGAGAAGGTTTGCAGACCAGTTCGAAAAACATTCGATGAATTGTTCTTTTTTTATTCCAATTTACGTCCAATTTTCACATAAATTCCCGAATATGGGGGTGAAAAATTACTTGCACATAATTATATTACATGTCGTTAGAAAGGGTAGAATTTTCCGCGTTCTACGCAATTTCTTTCAATGCTCTAACTTTATTACGGCGGGAGTTATTAACGTTTTTAGCTTGGATTTTTTTTAGGCTTAGCTGAAATTTAGGCACCACTTTCTTCATTAAATACATCAATACAAAGTGAAGGAATTGTCACACAGCTTTCTTTTCGACGCCATTGGAAAAAGCGACCTTTTCTACTCCTGATCTAACTCGACCTATGGTCGAAAAAAATAAGCTTTTATCTCGAAAGGAAAAAAAGTTACAAGCCCTTTTAAATCAAGTTTGAGAAATCTCGATTCCATTCAAATTGTGGACCATTTTCTTTCGCATTTTAATTCCTTAAACTTATTTTATTTTGTGTTTCCATGGTTACGCATTTTAAATCCATCTTTCTAGACTTAATTTCTTAAAAGTATTTTAATATCTGTCGTCATTGTTTGGAAGGGAAATCATGATGTTTTTTTTTATTTATGTTTTACGTCTGATTGTTGAATATACGTCACTTGATACAATTTTTATTTTCAAAGTAGACCGGGCGAAGACGGGCAATGCAGCTAGTATAAATATATGTGTGTTATTTTAGGTGACAGGAGTTTTCCAGGAGATAAAGGAGAACGCGGGCTTGATGGATTACCCGGATTTCCAGGAACAAAAGGAGACAGGGGCTTGGACGGAGTTCCAGGATTACCAGGTAAATCCTGAAGTACTTGCCGTATGTTGTGCTTTGAATTCATAAAACTATTGTAGCCTTCAGCAGTTTCACTATACAGACGAATTAACGGGTCCTGATTTAACGAGAACCTGGATTTAGAGATGTAATCAGAAAGATTTGGTTGGTACACCGTTAATAATTTCCTTTTAACTAGCAAACCCCGCTGAAAGCAAGCAATATTATTCTGCTTTATAAAACTTGTACTGATTTCCAGCTCAGTTCACATTTTCTTGGCAAATTTCGTTTACATTCTTAAGTTAACCAAAAGTTAGTGGTGATCATAAATCTTGAAAAATAGAGATGACGCCGGCAGCAGAATTTTCTTCATGTCTGCGAAGCAGATTAAAAATTCAAATATAGTATGCTGGATAATCCTATACTGGGTAGTAAAATCGAAATCAGCTCCAAGAAATATTTAAAAAATAAGATGCTAAACGTAAAATCTGCAAGTATATGCTACCTGAGGATTGCATCACTGAAAATATGGTGCTACGCTTTGTTCGCTGAAGTTCTAAATTTTTTCTTTCAAAATTTTAGGATTTTTCTCTCCGAACTAAGAAATAGTCAGCAGACTTTCTAAAGAATCTTGATGCACGTTGCAGCATCGCGCTGTTTCTGCTACAGGGGTGATGACGGTCCTTTTTTTTTTTTTTTTTCAGTTTGTGGAGTAGAGAAACATTTGAAAATTATATATTTGTTGACGTCATTGCCATACTTCCAAAGTACTTACGTCCGGGGATATTATTGCTGAAATTCAAGCTAATGGTAGATGAAAAAAGAAATTCTAATGACAGCAATAACGACAACTGTGAAGATTTTAAAACTGAGAAGCCCTCAATTCTACTTTTAGCTTTTCTTTTCTTTTCTAAATCGCTCTGATGACTTTTTCAAGTTTTTATGCTGGGCAAAAACAGGTTGCAATTTTTAGGTTAGGAGATATGTTGTAATTGTTAATTTTTTTTAGTAAAAACCTCAACAGAAGTGAAAAGTACAACTATGCTACTACATGAATTATTGAATAGTGTTCATAAATAGGTACGTAACAGACTCTTAGCTGACATAGAACTGCATCAACAGGTAAAAATCTGAGAGGTTATAAAAACACATGTTAGCACAAGGAACACAAAACCAGTAATATTGCTCCTTGTGGAAAGCTATCAAACTGCTTGGTATACATTACTGAGTCCTTGGGGCTTCTCTCTAAAGTATTCTATCAGTTCAAAAATTTCTTCTTGGAGGTTTACAGAGAACGTTGAATCTTGTTCTTAATTTGGGCCAAAGAAGGACCGTAGGGCCAAAGTAGCCTATATTTACGGTAAATCAGAAAATAGTTTTGGGACATTCACTCGTATTATGAATGCTTGTAAATGTAAGATAATGTTTATAAACCAATTAGCATTGAAGTTGAAGTAACAACAATAAAGTTGTCAATTCTCATTTTAAATATGTAACACAAAATGTAAAACTTATTCGTATTCATCTCATTTTTAAAAATGTGTAATATTTATTGAAATTTTCAGGTCTGAAAGGAGACAGGGGTTTTCCGGGACTAGATGGCTTACCAGGACAGCCTGGACTCCAAGGATTCCCTGGTAATGCTCAAAACATTACAACTTACATGTATCTAAAAAATAAAGATCATTAAATGATTTTCATTTTAAAAACATAACAAAAATTTAAATAATTTAGCTTTTAAATGTACATACCATTTAATAAATTTTATTGCTTTTTATTTCTATCTTTCAGGGTCTACTTTTATGCCCCTCCCCCTTTATCGCTTTTCCAATGTATATTTGATTGTATATTTAGAAAAAGTACTTTTGAGCCCGAAATATTTAGATTAAAAAATTTCGAAAAAAGAAGAGAGAAAGAGAGAGGAAACTGCAAAAAAAAAAAAAAAAAAAAAAAAACTTGGAGTATTTCTTAATGTATTTCTTTTTGCAGTCATGTATCACATATTGTAATATGTGCAGTAGTTTTGAAAGTATATAAATTTTAAATCGGGGCAATCATTTGTGCTCACCCTGTGTTACTAGTGACTGCTCACCAACTCTTGGTTTATCAACTTTTACGGTTTTTATTATTGCCTTTAGTTTTAATTTGTTTAAATGACTACTCAAAGTTTAATCTTTTAACAGGCGAACCGGGATTACCAGGTACTAGAGGCAGACCTGGACCACCAGGTTTTGGATTGAAAGGAGAACAAGGACTAGCGGGACTACCAGGTCTTGATGGACTGCCAGGATTACCAGGGCCCAAAGGTGAGGAAGGAAAATATAAAATTAAAGAAAAGGTTTGGGGTATATTGCTTGACTATAGGTTTGATTTCCACTAGCACCTCTTACGAAAGTGCTTTTTGAGGATAAAGGGAAATGCATTTGTTAACTTATGGCCTATTTTTAAATTCTGAGAACCTTACTTTCTCTTCTCTTCTCCCCAAAAAAAAGGAGCTAAAAATCAGATATTTTTAAAAGCCTTACTGTTTTTTCCCCCTTAAACCATTCATGTTAAAAAAAGTTATTTCAAAAAAAAAAAAAAAAGATACTTTTTACTATTAAGTGGAAGATCTTTAAACTTTTCTACTCCTTCACTCAAGTGAAATAATTATTAAAAATCAAGACTTCTATTACAATTTTATAGCATTTGCTATTACAATAAAAATAACGTTATATTTTAGTATGTACGATGTGCAAGAAGTTAACTGCGCGCAAATGAAAGTTTTGGAACATGTACTCAAATTAAATGAAGTAGTTAATCTTGCGCTAATTAACTTTTTCATCACTGATTATTTTCAACCGCTATAAAACTACTGCTAACTATATCAACCGCTATTGAATGCGCTTCTGTAATTTTTTGAAAGATAACATTATTCATCTCTCTCTCTCTATATATATATATATATATTTTTATATATATATATATATAGATGAATAATGATAACTAGACTAGATAGATGAATATATATATATATATATACAGTTTAACCTTGACCATCCTCTTATAAATAATAGCCGATGATCGAGTAACCCGCGTCCTTTAACAATGAAACTCGCGCCACGGCATGATAATTTGATAATATGTTCTGGTAATGTTTAATATGCACGGAAAGGTTTTATTGTGACAAGGCTGAACTCGACCCGGTAACTTAACTGTTTTACTAGTAACCACAATGACAGTCATTTTAGGGGAATGAAAAGTCAAAAAGGTGGTTCAAAATTATCGCTATCCACTGGAGTTACGGTTAAAATTTCAAATATCAATACATCACCAAACAGGCAATGGCTTCGTTCAAATATTGAAGAAATTTTCTCCCGTCATACCATGTGACGGCGACTTTCTAGTCAATAAATAATAACAAGCAATAATGTTTATGTCAGAATATATTGAATAATGAAATGAATGAGCGAGATAAATAAAAAATAAGCAGGAGAGATTTTATAAATGTGGTTACTTTAGTTTTAGTTTATTGTTTAAGTTTCATTTGAAAAAAACCTGGAAATATTTTAAATTTTAACTCCCATATAGGATCTGAAGGAGTACATGGGCTTCCTGGAGAGCCAGGATTTGCAGGGCGTCCAGGGCTACCAGGACTTCCTGGAGAAAAAGGTGATGAAGGATATTCTGGTACTCCAGGGCAACGAGGTTTCGACGGACTGCCAGGACCCAAAGGTGAACCAGGTGTTCCTGGTTTCCCAGGACTAAAAGGAGATATTGGATTCCCTGGAATACCAGGATTACCTGGCTTCCCAGGAGTGAAAGGCTTACCAGGTAATGATATGAGTAACTTATTGTTAAATTAAATTCATGATTCCTCTGATTTGATAGATCAAAGCAGCAGCTAATTTTTCAACATGTTTTACGTACATTTTGTAGTAATTAGAATAAAAGGTCATTTTTGTTTCTGAGCTTAATTATTCAAAGATGAATAATTTTACGTTCCCTGTTCCCAAGGATGGATGCAAAGAAGGGACGATGCGATTGGGGCAATTGCCCCTCTCTTGAGGCCATTTCTCCGACTTGAAGTCCTAAAACGCAAGTGTAGCCATCTTTGATGACGTTAGAGAAAGGAATAGGGTTCAAATCTCCCTCGCGGATACTTTTCAGAATTCTAGTTTCAGAAAGGCAGCTTCTTTGCTCATATTAGGAAAAAGAATCTGGAGGCTTTCCTTTGGGCATTTTGCAAAAATTAAGTTCAAAAGATGCAATTGTAGATATCTCATGTAGAGTTTGGGTAAAGAATGGGTTCAGTGACTTTCCTCCTTTAATTTATCGAAACTGAAGTTGTAAAAAGCGCAATTTTAGACGACCTTCGATAATGTTAGGGGGAAGGGGTTTCTAGACATTACTTATTACGAAATTAAAGCTGTATAGCGCAAGTTTAGAACACCTCTTTCAGCGGAAAAGGGAAGGAATAGGTTCGGACACCAAGGATAAACCCCTATATTTCAGTTGTTTTAGAATCCAGATAAAAGTAATGCGGCAGTCCCCCCCCCCCCAGAAGCGTGTGTTAATCATGTATGTAGTAAGAGGTAAGTTAAAAGAATAACCGCCCCCACCTGGAAGAATTTCTGGATCCGTCCTTGCCTCTCTTTCAAAAAGAAAATTAATTCTTGGAAGATATCTTAATGCAATTACACCATTAATTATCATAGATGTTCAAGAAAAGGAAAGAACGCACATTTGTTTATTTTCTCTAAAGTGAGCGCACTCTTGAGTAACAGAGCATAAATTCCTTGAAATCAACAAATAGTTAGTGAGCTCGTCTCAAACTTTTTATGTACTGCATTTATTATAGGCCTAAGTGGAGTACCAGGAGTACCAGGGCGAAAGGGTGAGCGTGGTGAACCAGGACTTCCCGGATTTCCAGGACCCCAAGGACCTAAAGGAATTCCTGGTTTGGAAGGCTTTGAAGGTCTTCCAGGACAACGAGGTATTTTTATTGCAAATTTTATGAATGCTCAAATGTTTTGTCTTTTCTTAACGAGTTATGTTGTTAAATTTCTTTTATTGCTAAAATTTCTTTAAATTTTATATTTTTATGAGTATTTCTATGTATCCTATTTCTGTTTAGTTTGGAACACATAAAATATGTTTTGTATTTCAGTTAATAAACCCCTTGAAATCAATCAACTTTTTAGATGCTAACAATACTGTTTCATCATTTGGCTATAGTTCAAAGTTTAGTGTTTGTATAGATATTAGATTAGTATGATTTTGTGTTGGATAGATTTAATTTGTTACAGTTTCCAAAGAAAAAAAAGCCTACTGTTCAATTTGATCAGGGTTTTAAGCTAAACAGATCCACCTGTATAGATTGAGATAAATTTTAACTCCGTACTTTTAACTACGCAGGATCTTATTACGTAGAATTTAATGAGATAAATTGAAACAACATGAGCAATCTACTCGGTGTGTCTGTGACAAAAATTTCGAAAGTCCTATTCTAAGAGCAGAGCCTGGATGGAAAGCATTTGTCAAAAAATCACGTAAAGAAGCTGAGGGAAATTTTGGATTAATAACTGGACATGGTGGCATGGATGATCACAGCTGAAAGATAAGCACAGACTGCCTTTGTATGTACGCTAGAAAGAAAAATGAAATGAAAATGTTGTGAAGAATTGATGCCAAGTATTGCAGTTAACATCTTTATCATCTTCACAGTGAAATTAAACTACTTCTGTTAAATTAAATTTGAAAGAAACGCCATTGTAAAAAAAACTAGTTAGATGAAGCACAGGCTGTTCCGCTCGCAAAATGGTCTCTTGATTGTTGTCAGAAAACCTTTCATGACAGTCTAAAAACAACACCAACTATCCGTTCAGTTCACATTTGGTCCTTGGGTTGAAATGAACACTACGAGTTTTCAATTCTTGATATATGCTCTACATGTAAAATTGCAAAAACAAAGAAATCCCACTTGCTAAACTGCCTGATATGAAACTCTAGCTTAAAAAAGAGAAGTAGATGATTTGTGTGTTCTCTATTAGATAGCTAGAAAACTTCACATGGTGTGCAGTCAATTTGCTAAGTTATCCTATGCGCTTTCAACTTCTTAAATAATATTTGATTTTGCCCTTCTATTTTTGTTTACTTATTCATAGGTGTGGTTCGTATGGTTTAAGGTCTGAATTATTATAAAGAAAAGGGAGAAGAGATTGCACACAAGGTGGTTCAGGGGGTACGAATTGAGGTATGCGCGCAGACCTTCATTTAATTGTACAAGAGCAGTATTCGAGTGCGTAGATGAAGGAACAGGTTGGCTTGTAAAGCGCGTTTACGATAAAATATCGCTACTTTGCATCTTTTAACCAAACTAAGCGCAATTATTAAGAGAAACCTCTTATATCCGTGTGAGGAATCTCCTCGACCCTATAAGAACAGATTGCGCAAACATGCCTGTTAGATTTTGTTAGACTTTGTGGCATTACATTGAATCATAACAATAAAAAAGTATTGAAAATGAATAACCAACAAATTGTGTTGTAATTATACATGAATAGTTCATCAAACATTACTATCTAGTGTGATTTTTGTCATTCCGTTTATTTGTGCGCAAACTCTAGCTTTGCCCCATAAATCAACAAGGACGTTGAATTTCTTAACCTTTTCCAAGGCAGTGAGAAATAACCTCCTACTGAGTTTAACAAATATATGCCATAATGAACGATTTGATCATCTCAGATTAGTTTATAATGATATGTTACTTTTAGTTACGGATGTAATACATCGATATGTACTCCTCCCTTTCCAAAAAGAGGGGCTGTGGATAAGATCTTATTTAAATTTTTTTAATAAACTAAAGGCATCAATAAATTTGTTTTTTAACCCATCTTACTAGCTAAACTACTTTGCCACCTAAAGTAAAAATAATTTTACTTTAGCTCTAACAGATTAAAAAAATAAAAAAAAAATCGCCTTTTAAAGTTTGGCGTATATTGTTAAAAATCTAAGCTGATGCTCCACCAAGAAATGCGCTAAGTTTCTGGTTGGAGTAAATCTAACCAGGCAGCGTCGTATGCTACAGTTGCGATCAGCGTAGCCTTCACAATGCTGTCAAATGAGGTTTGCCCCAACTGTAGCAAAAAGGGAGCTTCAATCATCTTTATTGGTGATAAATTGGTGGTCACCGTTTGTAAAAGCACAATTACTATATTAGTGAAACTTATTCCCAATAAGAAGGTTGCAGTTAAGTTTCGCTTGATTTAACTTATTACCCGGTGAAACTTTAAATTTTATTTTTAGCAGTGTACTATTTATCCTACTTATGTTTAGTGACACATTTGAAATACTCCACATAAAGAGAATTGAAAAAGCACGGTCTTTTTCAATTTCTAGGTTTTGATGGCCTTCCAGGAGAGAAGGGTGACAGAGCAGATTCTCCGCCAGAAAACATCACGCGAGGAGAGAAAGGTAACCCAGGACTTCCAGGACGAAGAGGAGAACCGGGATTCCCTGGACCCAAAGGATATCCGGGAGGAGCGGGATTTCCTGGTAAGAAGTGACTCAGCACAAAAGTTTGCGCTGGTATATAGCCTTCAAGAATTAAGTTATCGTGGTTTTCGTTTATCACGATTTTAATTAATGAGACAACACCTATTTAATGGTTTCATTTTGATTTTAAAAAATTACGTACTCATTTTAATTAAATTGAGTTGAAACATATAGTATGCGTAAAATAATTTAAAGGTCAAAGATAGCTTTTATTTATTTATTTATTTATTATTATTATTATTATTACTTTTTTTTTTCATTTTACTGATGTTAATGCTGTGAGTTTCTGCTGATTTTTCTTTTCATATCTTTCTTTTTTTTAACCGAAAAAATTACGCTTCCCCCCCCTCCCCCAAAAATACCGTGTCAGAAAGGGGAAGATGATTTTGAAATTCCAGCGTGTCAAAATATTGCTTTTACCTAGAAGGCCAAAGGAAACTTTACAGCAGTTGAATATAGAATGCTAAGTACTAGATTGTTTGTAGGTGCAAAATGTAGGTGCGCATTCAAGCAAAAAATGTGAAATTGTGAACGTGTTGCATTGAAATAGATGGGCTATATACTGAACAATTAGATGTTAATTTAAAAATATTTATGAAACAAGAAATATTCTCAAAAATAAATCTGTAATGACTTTCTGTAATTGTTCGCTTCCTAAAAAACAAACATCTTCTAAATGAGTGTTGACAGAACTTTCTGTTAAAAAATATAAATAAATATAAATAAATAAATTAAAACATTTTGGACAAAGCTGTATAGAGCTTTTAATTTCCTACTTTCAGTGAAAAAAAATTTAATAAAATAACCTTAGTTATAACTCTGGAACAAACAATGAAAAACTCAATTTTAGCAAGTTTATTAACCTTGTGAACAAAATGACAAAGGAAAATGTGTTCCTCTTATTATAAGATTAATCTGACTAATATAAGTGGCAGTAATTTACTTCTCTGCCGAAGTGTAGAATAACATATATTTGGTAAACACATAGAAAGGATTGATGTGAGAATCGACTGCTGCTTTCTTGTCCTTAATGCACGAACCTTTTTCTTAAAGGAATGAAAGGCAATCCAGGTCCCAACGGACCTCCAGGACTGCCAGGACTACCAGGACCAGATGGACCAAAAGGCGATCGCGGATTCGATGGACTTCCAGGACCACCAGGGCCTCCAGGAGTGAGAGGTGCTCCAGGACCTAACGGTCTGCCAGGAAGGCCAGGTGGAGAAAAGCTTATGGGGATGTTAGTGGTACGGCACAGTCAGTCATACAACATACCACAATGTCCAAGAGGAATGTCAAAACTATGGGACGGTTACAGTTTATTGTACATAGAAGGCAATGAAAAATCACATAACCAAGACTTGGGTAAGTTTCAATGAATTTAAAATGGAAACGTTTAAATGTGTCTTAGAAGTTAAATTTTAAAGCTTTTTTTTCTATCAATTTGTTTGCTAACTACTGTCAGAGAGTGATTTACTGAGATATCGCACGAACTTTTCTTTTAGTTTTAATGTCTCATCCATACTGATTTTTATGTTTTGAAAATAACTAAATTCCTAATGCATAAGTAATCTCATGCATTAAACGTTGACTCTTTATTAAATGCAATGTTCTTTTCCAGGCTTCGCCGGTTCGTGCATGCAGAAATTCAACACAATGCCATTCTTGTTCTGTGATTTCAACAGTGTTTGCAACTACGCCAGCCGCAATGACAAATCTTATTGGCTGTCCACCAACGCACCTCTTCCCATGATGCCAGTTGGCGAAGACATGATACAAGAATATATTAGTCGCTGCACTGTGTGTGAGACACCTGCCAATGTCATAGCTGTGCACAGCCAGTCACTATCTATACCAGATTGTCCAAGAGGTTGGAATTCCTTATGGATCGGATACAGTTTTGCTATGGTAAGAAATGTTTATTTTATGTTATCCGGCGACACATAAAGCTAAACCATTTAGAAGGAGGCATAAAAATAGTCGCAGATTTACATTATTGGGGGACCATTGTAATGCAATTTCGTGCCCTTTTTTGTCCAACGTAAAATTTTTTTCATATATAATTTTGGATCCCTTTCGGGACCTCTTGCGATAGCAACACGGTAAATCTGTTCACCGTGATCACACAAGATCCACAATCCCCCTCCCCCTTTAAGTTAGGATAGCCTCAAGTCAGCAACAGCAATGTTATTATACTTGTAAAAGAAATTTGCAAAAAGGTTTAGCGAAGAGACTAAAATCCTTGGCACCCCGCCCCCTGTCAGTTGATCTACATTCTGTATTTAAGCTTCCCTTTTGTAACCCCGATCACAAAAGCGCACAGTGGACGACACCATCCATTCCTTAACATTATATTATCCGTCGGCTCTAGATTTGAACTCATTACCTTGGTCACATTATGGCCCATATTGATCACCACACTTCGCTCAAAGTTCAAATTTTCTGTCAGTGTTGTTCATAGGGACAGAAAATGTTTTTAGTTGTATGATAAGCATTATTTACTTTATTATTGTTGATATTAGTGACTTAAGTATTGCTGACTTCAATCTTCCGTTTTTATTGCAGCACACTGCGGCTGGAGCTGAAGGTGGTGGCCAGTCCCTGTCTAGCCCTGGAAGCTGTCTAGAAGACTTCCGAGCCACACCATTCATAGAATGCAATGGAGCACGAGGCACTTGCCACTACTTTGCAAACAAGTTCAGCTTCTGGTTGACGACGGTAGAAGATGAAGAACAATTCGAAAGACCTGTTAGCACGACCCTCAAAGCAAATGATTTGCGTTCGAGGGTCAGCAGGTGTAACGTATGTCTCAAGAGTACGACTGTGACGTGATGAACTGACGTCATAACGTACGTTGATATGTGGCGATGAGATAATATTGGACATTTAACGCAATTGAACTTCTGACTGCTAGAATGAGTTTCTTATTGGCAGACCTATAAAATGGGCGTGGCTTTAGATCATAATTTAATCAATCATGATCACTCAAAGCTTCGACAAGTGACCTCATGATTATTATTTTCGCCCAAGGAAGAAAATGTAAATAAGCTCTTAAACTTTGAAAAAATAAGATGTTAAAAATTTAATTAGTGCACATTGATATTTTGCATTTATTAGCGCTTTGCAGATATTCAGTCTTTTAATTGTTTCTATACGAAACTTATTTTACAAGTTTTAATCAGAACTGACTTTGAAATGAATTTCACATTTAGCAAAGCTGTGGATATCAAGCACCTATTACAAGTGAAGCGTTTCAAAATAGAGTACTTATAAGATAAGTACTTATATTTATATGAAAATGCTTCAATTTTTCGCATTCAAATAACTAATCAAAAATATAACTATACATGTATGTACAACCAAGCTGAAGTCGATGAGCCTTGGTGCAATAAACATATAGTAGAACATATGACTTGCCCAAATCTACGTGAAATAGTTCTTTTACGTAAATGTGCGCTAAACAATAATCATTTCCGTTGTAAACTCAGAAATCCTATTATATTTGACATCCTTAAAAGCTCTTCCTACCCTCTTTTTTTTTCTAAAATTAAATTTGGAAAATAGAAATAAAGTTGCAATATTATTTTTATTGTGCTGTTTTTTTCAGCAGCAAAATTATATTGTGCAAAAATATATATTTTGATATTTAGAAACTTAGAAATTTATTTCTCATTTCTTTAATGCCAACGTCTTAACTTTATTTTTTTTGAATAGCAAAATAAGTACAATTTAACGCGAACCGAATTATTTTTTTCTTACGCAATTTATCGATTCCTCTTTCTCTTTAATTGTGAAAATTACTGCTTCGAATTACTTACTAACTCTGACAATTGTACATTTATTTAATAATGCCCAGTATTTTTATCGGATTTCAGATCTCCTAAAGATCAGTACTAAGTCCTGAACGAATCTAGACCACAGCTTATTAACGTACAAGCTAAAGTAATATCCAAAATAATTAACGAATTTTTACATTGCAACAGACCAGTCCTAGATCCTGAGCATGTCCATATTACAACTAACCTACTCATATTGTGATAATGTCCAATATTTTCTTCGAATTTTTAAACTGCCAACAGACCAATCCTTCAACTTAAACAATTTCATATCATAGCTGACGTACGATGCTGCTAATAAAAAAAATTCATATCAAGAAGAAAATGTGAAAACATTTTTGCATGTTTTTAAAAGCTTGCTTCTTCTTTTTGAAGTTACTGCCGATTTGCATTTTCGACATTCGAAATGTGTTTCATTTGAAAGGATCAAAAGTTCCTGGTCTTCTTTTTAGATTTCTTCAGATGCCAAGACATCTAGTCTCTTCTTGACTATGCTGATCAATATGGTGCTAACTGAATTTTCAAGTACTTAAAGTTGTTAACCGAAGACTATTTGAGCTTTGAAGCTTGAAAGAAAAACTGATTTACTTTTGCTAATATTTTCTAGAAAAATATGAGTGTTATGTGCCTTTTCAAAAATCTGTGTGTATCAAAGTAAGAGCCGATAAAATGTTTACACTGAAATTGTAAACTGTAATTGTTTGACAATTTAAACGTTGCTGGATATTTAATAAAATACTGCCATATTTTACCAGCTGATTTGCTTCATTTCATCTCCTTTTAGAAAATATTTATTGGTTTATAAGATCGATTCATTTAATTTTGTCAGGTTTTTAAAAAAATAATATTGAAGCTTTAATTGTTTTAAATTTTTGATTCATTCTATAAAATAAATAAGTTGATTAAAAAAAGTCATTCATTCATTTTGAAATTGTACTTTTTGACTATCATCCAAAGTCAGGTGTGGACTGGCCATGTGGAAATTTGGGCGTAAGCCAGAAGGGGCGGTCCTAAACTACCCCAAAATACTATTTTTTGCAAACTGAAAGTGATTTTTTACGATTTTAATATAACTGACCATAAATGTGTCTTAGAAAGGGACGCTGTGAGGGAAACGCAGAAGGAGCAGAGGCATCAAAATTTTTCAAGAAAATGGGCTGCCAATTTCATTTTAGCGATTTCGAAAAATATTTTTAAAAAATATATATATATTAAAATGAACAAAAAAATAAAACTGATAAAAATTCCTATTTCTCGGTAAAATTAAAAAAGAAAATGAACTATTAAAATATTATTTAGGAGTATCCAAGAATCTTTAGTATTAAGATACATTTATCAAGGGCAGTTGAAAAGCACAATTAAAACCTTTTTTAATGAAACAAAGTATTCAGTACATTATAAAAACTCATGTCTAACCTTAGATGAAAAAATGAATTGATCAAATAGCATGATAGCTTGATAAGGGAAGCCGGTATTTTTACATTTCTACTTTTTTTTTAAATCAAAATATCATTACGTAATCACAGTAAACATAAGAAAAATACATTGGCCGCCGAAATATGTTACAAATAGACCTTAAGTAGAGCTTTAAAAAATTTTAATTCTGGTAGCTCTATATAATTGAAGATAGAAACTGGAAATAAAATTAAACTATTAATATGTTTAAGACGCGAGCGATATTTTTTTAAAAAATGGGAAAAGTAACAAAAAAAAAATCACTGAAAAAAGAAAAAAAAACCTCAATCCAAAAAATTATTATTTTTTCCCCTGAGGCAGAAAACAATTCAAAACATTTTCTAACAAATTAAAGCATTGGGGTGAGAAAAACAAGATATTGTCAGAGGTTCTCACAATATTTTTATAAAAAAAAAAAAGATAAAGTAGCCAAAGAAGTGGCGGAGGAAGGGGGTTCTGCATTCCAAATTCTATCCTTTGACAGCAAAAGGAGTATAATTTCGCTTTTAGAACTTTAATTAAAAAGAAAAAAAACTCCGGTATAAAGCCCCGAGAGATAATCCCGTGAGAATCCTCGAACATTGTCTTTTCCTTTAAACGTGATCAATTGCGTTTGCAGGGCTTTAGCTTTAAAAAATTCTAAGAGATTACTCCTAAACTCTAGCTTTTAAATCGCATAGCTAAATATCGTATAAAATTTGTTTCTAGCTCTTTAATACAAAAAGATTTTTCGGGAGGAGCTCCCTTCTCTCCTTCCGTGAACATCATCTCAGGTGGCCTGCAGTTATGATTTTAGGACTTAAATTTCAAAAAAATTCTGTGGGAAATCTTCCCTGGTCCATCACTACGAAACAACGACTGAAGCTTTACTTTTGAAAACTAAATTTCGAAAGATTTCAGGGAGAGAGCCCGGAACGTCCCTCAGCCTAACACCACCAACGCCAGTCTCAAATTTTGACTTTAGAACTGCGATTACCCGGAGTAGTCCCGAATTCCGTCTCTTCCCCCAACAACAACCAAGATCGCGTCAAGTTTGCGCATTTAGGACTTTGGTTTAAAGAAATTCTGTGGGATATCTTCCCTGGTCCATCATTACAAAACACGACTGAAGCTTTACTTTTGGAAACTAAATTTCGAAAGATTTCAGGGAGAGAGCCCGGAACGTCCCCTCAGCCTACCCACTTAACGCTAGTCTCAAATTTTGACCTTTATAACTGCGATTACCCGAGTAGTCCCAAATTTCGTCTCTTCCCCTAACGTCAATCAAGATCGCATTAAGTTTGCGCATTTAGGACTTTAGTTTAAAAAAAAAATCATTCTTTCCCTTAATGTCATCAAAGATGCTCTGCAATTACGCTTTTAGAACTTCCATTTCGAAACATTTTTGGACAGCATCCCCAATCCCTCACCTCTTCCGGCATCATTAAAGATTGTGTAAAATTTTATAGGAATTCAATTTCGAAAAGCTTTTAGAAAAGAGCGGGAGGGCCACCAAACTCCGACCATATCTTCCCCGAGCCCCCGCCGAAATCCGTTTCACTAACATCGATGCTCGCCTAAAATTGCTTATTTGGAGATTAAATTTCGAAAGGTAGACGAGGAGAGATCATGAACCCCATCCCTTCTCCAAATGTAACCAAATAAGTCCAATTGCGCTTTTTGACATATATCTTGAAACATTTCTGAGGAAGCATCCCCGAACACCTACCCCCATTCAAGATCATCTAAATTTTGCTTATAAAACTGGACCACAAAGGAAAAAAATATTGCAATGTATAAAAAGAGTCGAATCTTGGTTAATTTCCCGAAACATTATGGCGTGTGCGCGAAATTGTAACAGTGTGCAAATAGTTTTGCAGACATGTGAAAAGAGTCAAAAAGCAGCATTTTAATAGTAGTATTTAAATTTTTTTTTTTGAAAGTTTGTTGCCATAAATTGTTTTTAAATTTTACCTTTTTTTTTTTTTTTTCAAATTTCGCACATGCGCGATCTAAAGACATAAACATTTATTTATGTTTTACTACCTTTCTGCTATTAAAAATGCCAAGGCCTCACTTTTTTTTGCTATTAGAATTTGCTTGTTCGAAATATCCATTTTTCAGCCCAATTACATGTATAGACGCTACCAAAACTTACTAAACTGGACATTTAAGTTGCCCATATAGATGTCGCGAGAAAACTTAAATAAATTTCAGAATGTCTAAAATGAAAGTTTAAATTGAAATCTGAGTGAGAAATGTTTCGTGAGGGTAAGTACATAGTTTCCCTCTACTCTTTAGAAGCAATAAATAAATTCTGTAAAAGTTGTTTCTTTACCAGTACAGTGTTAATGTAGAGAAAACAACTTGTCCACGTTACATTGCGCACGCAGTCATTCCATTGTCCAACACCTGTAAAAATATCTTTTTTGAACTTCGTTTATTTATTAATTTAAAAACTCACAAAATTTGAAGTTGCTAAGTGATCTCACACAAAAATAAGTTTTCGAAGAATACTTCGATATGTAATAAATTTGATCTTTCTTGATATTACTTTCACCAATATCTCACCCTTCCATCATTGTCGGTGTCGTATACTACGTCAGATGCTAGAAACGTCTCGGTCTTTTTTTATTATTATAATTATTCAACCCCCTTGATGATAAAAAGCGATGCGTCCCAAATTATTTAAAATACTGCCAACAAAAAGAGAAAATGAATGTGAAGTAGTGATGTGTTTCTTTTAAGGAGCATCAGATTCGTCAAAATTCGGAGCAATAGAATTTCGTCAGTCAAAAGTTTGGAGAATCTATGCAATGTTAAAATTATGTGACAACGGAAAAAAATAAATGAATAAAATAATGAACAAAAATAAACTCCTGTATTTACTTATCGAGGAAAAAAAATTAAGAGTTTATTTTTTTTAATCGAGGACTACCTCCTACAGAGGCAGTTGACTTTTTAAAATTTTGATGATATTTGCAACCGATATTCTTTTCAGTGTCCTAGCAAATAGTCAATCATCTTTTTCGTTTTTTTTTCTTTTTTATAGCGGAGTTGAGGTGAATTTTCTGTTTGGTAAATCTTTTTTTTTGCCGCAGCCCGAATACATTAAATCGGAACTTTAACTACTGGAAAACTTCAGATAGGTGCAGAAGTTTTCTTTGCATATTTGGTTTATATACAGCTAATTTGAAGTTTTAAACACGATATTTTTTTTAGCAACGGTGTGAAATTGATAGAAAATTAACCTGGAAATTAGGGTTTCACATACAATTTTCTAAAGTTTGAGACACGACTAATTCAGCAAACTTCAGATTAGTCCAGTCAATGAACACATTATAGCGTGCATGGAATATGCGATAATTTTTGACTTCAGAATATTGTTAGGGGTAGTTAGTAAGTAAAAATACTAAAAGTCCCCGACCCTGGGGGTGAACTAAAGGTGGGAGGGAGGGGAGAAGAAAATTTTGGGTTTTTCGAGAAAATGTCGGAAACGGTGGAAAACATGCGTTTAAAATAAAAATTCAAGCTAAATAAAGTTACTATGAAACTGTTTCTACACATATTTGTCAAATTTCCAATAATTTTCTGGGTATATGTTATAAAATATCGATGATTTTCGGAAAAAATTCTCTCTTTTTGTCAAACATTTGCTCCTAGTGCCTCCCAAGATAAGTATTCATGAAAATTGTCCACAATTAAGTTGTAGAGCTTTAAATTTCCTTCAATTTGATATGCTATTTTGTTATATTTTATTCAACCAATCAAAAGTTACAGAATTTCAAACACGCACTTTCATTGCAAAAAATGGTACACTTGCCATTCACAAATTTCAAACTGACTCGAAAGGATCGCGCATTTCCTCTTTCTTCAATGACTGCGACAATCCTGATGGACAATAAGGAAGTATTTGTGGATTACTACAACACAAATGATGCTTAAGGTGTGTGTGGGGGGAGGGGGTCGTGAACACTCGTCGACTTTGTGACAAGGGGAAGAAAAGCGTAAGAAGTGTGATTATCAAGCATTTTTGAATACGAATATGTTTATGAAAAGTAGATTGTGAAACGAACTTTGTTACAAAGGGATGGGGGGGGGGGGGGGTAGAGGGTTAAAAATGTTGAAAAAGGTGTGACATTACTTATGGACAGCCCTTTACCAAGGAATCGGAAGAAGATTTGCAAAATTACGTATATGCAGTATGAATTGGTGGACTGAGGACGTGCAGAAAGTCAGCACTATACATACTGTTTAAGGAAATTGATAAAGACATTGGTTTAATTTAATTTGAATCATTTGTTACTGACGATAGTCGGCAAAACTGTTAGGAAAAAAGATAGGACTGTATAAATCATATGGACATCAACGTGAGTTAGAAAATTGAAACGACGGTCAAACAAGAAGGTTTCTGTTCAACTTTCATAATAACAGTCAGCTGACAAATTCGCTACTGATGAAGCTGCTGAAAAACGAGACAAATACGCTCCGAGCTTAAGGTGATTTTGACGTTGATATTGCAAAGACGGCTATCATCAGACGGCAAAATTCTTCGGTAGCTATCCATTTGAGAGGCAGTCCTCCTGGTTGTCCTCTTGATAGCCAAATCCTCAACTGATCATAACATTCTGCCAGAAATTTAAAATCATACAACACGTATCTAAGGTATATATCAACAGTTCTTCTTCCCCTGAATCCATTGAGGCTGCTCTGGTCAGATCTGTCTCTCATTGTATGGTGCTCTAGCCACAGAAAAGTCCCTCAATGAGTTCCGTTACAGATCATTTATCAAAGTAGCTGCAAACATCAAGACTGATCGCTAACTCTGCCGTACCACCAAGTTTACCTGTAGCTAGGACCTTAATGGTGAAGTACCGGATTGGGGGTTTGGGAAAGGAAGAATCTCTAACTCGTGCTGAAACTCTCGGAATCGGATGTTGCTCCTGACGGAATCTAGAAGATGATTTTGGCAGATTGCTTTTCTACAAGTGACCAGGAGGTCACTTTTAGAAAATCATCGTTAGACTACTCTGTCGTAAGCTTGCATTGCAAGGGCAGATGCAACAACGGAATCAAAATATTTATCCAGGACGAAGGGGACGACGATGACATCAATACATTAGCAATTTCTAAGAACAACTTTTCCACTGCTGGTGACATGACCCTTCCGTCTCAGAATAGAACCAAGATGTCACCTTAAAGATAATATTTTCATTTTCTCATTACTGCTAGTTCATATTCCATATAAACACTTTCAAAATATGATTAAAAATAATGTACTAAAAACTATAATTACCAAAAGGTGCTACCGGTCAGCTACATTTACCTTATTTCTATTATTAAAATTTTCATTATCCTGTTATAGCGTCACATATTCATTTCAATAAGAGTAACGAAACTGAGTACATGCTAGAACTTCATAGTTCTTGATTGCTTGTCAGCTGGGTGTCGCTGTGATTAGTCATAGGCTTCGTATTTCTTTGGTATCAGGTTTGAATCTGCAGTTCAAGTGTTCAGTCGGTGGATTTTCAAGACACAGAAAACCGTCAGGGTCCTTACCACATGATTGCTGCAAAAGATCCCAAAAATAAAAAGATTTTTTTCCCCCGAAAAGTATTGATTTTTAAGAAAGCATACCTAAATAACCACTGGAATGTGGCATATATGTAGGAAAACAATTTCAAAATAAATTTAGTTAAATTTCACTTTTATTCGGAACACATTTTTCCTGCCGTTTCCGAGATATAATCGAAAACCACAAAATTTGGCTGCCCTCCCACATTTGACACCCCTCCCCTCCTAGGGTCGGGGACTTTCAGCATGTTTACTTATTAATTACTTCTAACAAATTTCTTAGTGAGGAAATGCTGGCTTTTTACACTTCTTTAGCTCACTTTCGTTAAATAATGCAATGAGTATGGAGCTAATTCATACTGCATAAACGTACTTCTGCAAATCTTCGTCCGATTTCTTGGTAAGAGGCTGTTTATAAATGATGTTACACTTTTTCTCAACATTTTGACCCCCTCCCCATTTGTCACAAAGTACTTTTCATAAACTAATTTTTGTAAACATATTCGTATTAAAAAATACTTGATTTCACACTTCTTACTATTTCCCTTCCCCTTGTTACAAAGTCATAATTTTACGAACCCCCCCCCCCCCACTTAAACATCATTTGTGGTGTAGTAATCAACAAATACTTCTTTATTGTCCATCAGGACTGTCGAATTCATTGAAGAAAGAGGAAGTGCGCAATCCTTTCGAGTCAGTTTGAAATTTGTGAATGGCAAGTGTTCCATTTTTTGCCATGAAAGTGCGTATTTGAAATTCTGTAACTTTTGATTGGTTAAATAAAATATAACAAAGTAGCATATCAAATTGAAGAAAATTTAAAGCTCTACAACTCTGTTATGGACAATTTTCATGAACACTGATTCTGAGAAGCACTAGGCGCAAATGTTTGACAAAAAGAGAGAATTTTTCCGAAAATCATCAATTTTTCATAACGTATACCAGGAAAATTATTGGAAATTTGACCTATATGTGTCGAAACAGTTTCATAGTAAATTTATTTAGCTTGAATTTTTATTTTAAACGCATTTTTTTCCACCGTTTTCGACATTTTCTCGAAAAACCCAAAATTTTCCTCCCTCCTCCCTCCCACCTTTAGCTCATCCCCCAGGGTCGGGGACTTTTAGTATGTTTACTTACTAACTACCCCCAAAAATATTCTGAAGTCAAAAATTATCGCATATTCCATGCACGCTACACCCCTGTTTTGAGCACACATTGACTGGACTAGATAAGAGTATAACATTTTATTGGCGATTATGTTTTAGAATCATGTTAAGATATATTATATTACATAAAAAATAACCGCGGTAACTCGAATCAGTTTTCCAGGAATGTCCAAGTTTTCACAAAATTTTCCATTTGCAAAGTCAATTATCTCAAAACTTCAGAGTCCCAGATTAACTTTATTTAACCTAGAGGAAAAAAAATGTCGTACAACAAGAATTCCCTGACTTTTCCAGGTTATTTTTTAGAAAATTCCAGGTTACTCACTTCATTCAAAATTAAGTTTAAGTAACAATATTTTCAAAATAATCTAAATTGTTTAAAGTAGTAATGCGTAAGATCTAAAACTTTTCCACTTGTAGATTTAAAAAAATAAAAAAAAAATCTTTGATTTTTTTAAAAATTTTCTCTCTCAGAATTTAAGTTTTTTTTCTTTTTTTGAACGTTTTTTTCAAAATTGTTTTTAATTGTTTACTACCTGTTTAAAACAAAGTACTTTCAACACATTTTAGCGTTTCTTTGATGCCACATTTGTCATGCATATCAACATTTTGCTGTAATCGTGCAGCAATCTTTCTCCACTTTCGGTTAACAATTCTTCTTTTTATTTTCTTATTAGTATGTAACACAAAACATATTGAGCAACCTACAAAGCTATTTTCAGCATGATTAACTAGTTGCAACGATGGGTATACCATATAATGCATAATGACAAAAATCAACATCCGTCAATCATATGCCAATGCCAATAATCATCAGTTTTTTTTCTTTAACATACAAAGGATGCTTACATTAAAATTTAAAATTTTCTTTTCTGGAAAATAATTTATTTTTAAAAATTCATAATTAATTGCACATTAACTTTCAATAGTTTACATTGAGATAAACATCCATTATGTTTTTGTAAATTTAGGTCTACTTCCATCTTGCAAACGACCAAATATGGTGACTAAGTAAACTAGTATGTTGTGGCCATCACGAAACTTTCTTCTATATTTTTCTTTTTTTTCTGATCCTTCCCCATGCTTGACGAGGAAGCAATACTCCCAACAAAAACAAAATTACACATGCAAAAACTGAAAGTTATTTTAAAAGCCTTGCTTGAATTAATTACAAATATTTTATTTGTTAACAAACATAAGATGGCAACAGTTAAAAATTTTAAATCATTGAGATAATATTTCCGATCATTTCCATACAATTAAAATCACGAGAAATGCGCAGACGACAATCTATTACGATTTATCTTTCTTATTGTTGCATTAATAAAGCTATTTTTATTCGCAAAAAAAAAAAAAAAAAAAAAAGAATTAATTTGAATTTTGACATCTTGAATTCAAATTATGTTTTTCGCAATCACAAGTGTGTGTATATGTAGGCGTGTGTGTTTGTGTGTGAGGGTATGTGTGTTTGTGTGTAGGGGTATGTGTATGTGTGTGTAGGCATGTGTGTTTGTCTGTGTGCTGGCATAAGTGTGTGGGTAGTTGTGTATATGAATGTGTGTATGTGTGTGGGGGGGGGTATGTGTATGTGTGTAGGCATATGTGTTTGTGTCAGTGTGCAGGCATGAATGTGTGGGTAGTTGTGTGTATGTGTGTGTGCGTGCGTGTGTGTGTAGCTGCGCATGTATGCGCGTGTGTGTAGAACATGGATGCAACCTGGAGACGGCTTTCGCTAGGAGCAGCTTCGTGAGGAGCCGGTCGACGGTGACAGGGTGCGGAGGGTGGCGGTGGGAAAATAAAAAGATAGGACATCAAAACAGTCAAATGAGAACAATAAGCAATCGTGATTGCTCAAAAAAAAAAAAAAAAAAAAAAAAAAAAAAAACACCTTGGAGCGATTGGTGTCAAAATTGAACCAAAGCCTGTTTACATATGGATTCACATCTATTCCAAATTTCAACCAGAACGTAGCATTACTTCTTGAGATAGGGCACTCACAATGGAAAAAAAGAACGGGCGATTGCGCTACCCCCTTTTTAGCTATTGACACCAAAATAAAATCAGCTTTTATACCCTTTACGGGCTACTTGCCGATAAATTTTTCTTTCATTCCGTTCATTATTTCTTGAGATACAGCAGTCAAAATTGACGACAAAAAACGTTCTATAACTCAACCCCCGTTTGAGTTATTGACACCAAAATTGAATCAGCACCTGTTCCTGTTACTGGCAACATATGGACCAAATTTTGTTTGATTCCGAATGTTACTTCCTGAGGAATAGCAAGCACGCGTAACTCAAAAAACGTCCCATTGCTCCACCCCCCTTGGAGGAATTCGCGCCAAAAACCAATGGGCACAAGTTCACATAGGGGCACATATGTGTACCAAATTTCCTTCGATTTCATGCGGTAGTTTTTGCTGTAGAGCGGCCACAAAAAACTGGTCACACACAGACGTGACACACACACAGACAGACAGACATTTTCCAAAAATAGTCGAAATGGACTCAGCACACCTAAAAACGTTCAAATCCGTCAAAATTCGAAATTCGAAAATTTGCACGAATCCAATACTTTCTTCTATATATTAGCTATAGAAGAAAGTAAAAATTTAAGATAAGTAGATTTTTGAATTTATAGCATAAAAGTAGTTATAAATAATTAATAATCCTTAAAAACTACAATTAAGACAAAACAGTCAGTTTTTAGCACATAAGCGTCGAAATCAATTAGAATTAAAAAAATGTTCTGGAGACAAAATTTCGTATTTTTCCAGAAAATAATTACTAATTATCCGGAGAAAAGAGCACATTTTACGTTGCGATCGATATCTTGCATTGCAATAAACATTCAATGCCAATTTCGGAAACTTAGGCACATAAAAAGTCTTGTGTACTGTCGTCTTCGGAATGACCAAATATGGCGGCTACGACAAAAATTAAGAAATAATTTTTGAATTTGTAGCATGAAAATTTTTTTAGAATAATTAATCTTTATGAAGCTACAATTTAGTTGAAAAGTTTTAAGCACATTTGCGTCCAAGGCAATGAGGATAAATTAAGTTTTAAGAACAATTTTTTTCATTTCTCAAGAAAATTACATATTTATATAAAATTAAACAAAAAGAAAATTCATTTGAATTTTGAAATTTTGAATTCAAATTATGTTTTTTGCAATCACGAGTGTGTGTGATGTGTATGTAGGCATGTCTGTTTGTGTCTGTGGGCAGGCATGAGAGTGTGTACGGGTGTGTGTTTGTAAGTATGTGCGTGTGTGTCTGTATGTGTGTGTGTAAGTGTGCGTGTGTGTAGGATATAGACGCAACCTGGAGACGGTTTTCAAAAGAGGAGTAGCACCGGGAGGGGCCGGTCGACGGTGGTGCTGCAGAGGATGGCGGGAGGAAAATAAAATCATAGGACGCCAAAAAACAGTCAAATGAGAACAATAAGCAATGTGATTACTCAAAAAATAAATAAATAAATAAAAATAATAATTTGAATTCTGAAATTTTGAATTCAAATTATGTTTTTCGCAATCACGAGTTGCAACACGACCCTACTCATTGGAGTTATTGTTTCTAGAATCGGCTCCTGTCTCCCCAAACCTGCCCCTCCTCCTGGGCGGTCACGTTTGTATATTGGTGTGTGAAGGCGTGTGTGCGTGCATGTGTATGCTTGTGTGTGTGCGTAGACCTGTGTGTATGCATGTAGGCGTATGTGAGAGTACATGTGTATAAGCAAAGCGTATTTATAGGACATGGACACCACTCACCAGGAGCAGCGGATACCGGGGGACAGTGCTCAGGACCAGAGGCCGGTGGTGCTGCAGAGGCCCCTGGTCCATGCTGAAAAAGGAACCAAACGCCAAGGACGGTGAAGTGAGAACAATAAGCAATCATGATTGCTCAAAAAAAAAAAACAATTTGCAGCATATTTTGCGTAGTTTTCAGTTAAACAAAACATCCCAGTCTGCTTTGTTTTTGGAAACTTAGGCATTTAAGCACCGTTTTTACTTGGATCTTATTAAAGACCAAACATGGTGACTACGTTTCACATGTAGCTGAAAAGACTTATTTTCGATTAAAAAAAACAATTTTCCCGATCGACCCTACTCTCCACAGGCTTATGCTTCAGAAGCAGAAAATTGTCTTCTTCCCTGTTGAGTTTATGCATAATTCCTGTTCACCATAGGACTTTTTTCCTTGGGAACTATTGCTGGGTAAAAATGGCGTCCGCGAAAGTTTTTTTTTGGGGTCGCCTTTTTTTTTTTGCTAGCGTCATTTTGCCTCAAAACGTTTACAATTTTTTCAGGAAACATCGATAAAATGAAGATTAGATAGATCTCATGGTACAAAATTCCCTGTGAAAAATTCTTTTTGGGGGCAAAATTGGAAATTTCCCTGACATTTTTGACTATGTCATTTTCCCTTACAATTCCAGGTTTTCCCAGAGCGTACGAACCCTGTCATAAACTAGCCCACCATATTAGACGGAAACCCTGTTGAAAAAAGCTGCGTTTGTTAGAAAACTACATATACCAGGGGTTCCCTAATTTTTGCATAATCACAGCACCCTTTGACGAATTTCAATTTTTTCACGGCATCATTAATCCACCTCAATTATACAACAATATTGAAAATATTGGACAGCTCGCGGCACCTTTCGCCCCTCCTTGCGGAAACCCAGTGTGCCGCAAGGGGGGGATCTTTTTTGGGAACCCCTGACCTATAACAAAAACAAGGAAGCGTTCATTTGATAAAGCAGTGTAGTCTTTTTTTTTGGACTGTTGAAAAAATTTATGAACCCAAAACCGATGGAAACATAGCTAGAGTTCCTGTATCAGACTCTGAGACTGCGACGTCTTCGTCAACCTCCAATTTTCTACAATTCGAATTAATCAGTCGGTAAGTAATTTATCAAGTCCGCATTATATTTATGGAATATTTAATTTTTAATTAGATTTTCACAGCATTTTTACTTTTATTGTAAGTGGTGTTTTACTATTATTTTAAGTGATGTTATTTTTCTGCATACAAGATGAATGTGTCGAGTATCACGCAAATTTATAATCGGAGATAGATATGTGTAGAGTATTATGCAAATATTGCATCAGGGTTCATACCCTTCAGAGAGAAAAAAATTCAAGCACTTTTCAAGGCAAAAAAAATTTTTTTTTCAAGGGCAATATCATAAATTTTTTCTAAAAATGTTGTATGCAGATTTCATTTACTGCAAACACATAGAAATAAGACAATAATACAAAAAATATAGGAAAACAAAATTGCTTTTTCTACAACAAGAGACATTTTGATGAAAGATCTACTATGTCAAAAGTTTTTTTAAAAAATGTCTGAAAAGTTCGGTCATAAAGAGAAGCAGATCCCTAGAGGTTTAATTTTGCAATCTCCACATTCAAAGAAGTATATTTTCTAGAATCAGTAAATTAATATTAAAAAAAAAAAAAACCTTTCATGAGTACTTTTAACTTTTATGGAAAGAAACCAATACCTAAGTTCAATGGCATTGCCAGAGAGGAGTTTTTGAAGTCATATTTCGAAATTGAAAAGATTCACAAGAAGTTGACATATATTATGACAAAAGTAGTTTCATTTTGGGAACAAATGGGTTATTGTTGAAATTAGAATTTAAATTTAGAAAGGTAATAATATTCAGGTGTGAAAGTAATTTGTAAGTTCATAAAAATTACCTGAAAGTTTCAAAGAGCAAATCGGGGCGAGGGGGGGGGGGGGGCAATTTTTAAAACTAAGACATCCATTACTTGAATATACATATGTACAGCAATAACTTTTGATAACCATACAATTCATTTCTTGTGTTAAGCTAGTTTATTAAGTCAAAATATTCTGCATAGAAAAACCAGGCCCGGTGCCTGTTGATAACCAGCAACAGGCACAGGGGCTAGCTAGGCTGGTCCTGGTCAATTTATTAGATCCAAATGAAAATCAATGACCCTTCCTTAAGCTATCTACCCTTTTGCTGATTACCTGTTCCAAGTACCCACAACCTTACTAAAGTAGTAATTTTGAACATTTGGGGTAAAGAAGAAAATTGCAGACATAGGGAGGTAAAATCATAATGAACACTACTGGATTTCCAGTGAATAATCATGACACAACCACCCCTGTTACATAACTTAATTATTTTAGTAGACGAAGAAAATGTGATGTACTTATAAATTCAACTTTATAAAATTATATGATTCAACGTTACATTTAAAATACAAACTTTTAGTTAATTTGTTAGGTGCTCAATTGCTTAAATTAAAATTTTTCCAAAAAAATTTGTTTTCACCGAAAATTAGCCAAAGCTAATTACATTCAAAATTGCAAAAATAAAAAAGCATATAATTAAACAAGACCAAAATAATTAATTCTTTAGTTATTAAAATAAAAAATAAAATAAGCTAATCTGACGTAGCATGTGTCAAAATAACTTCTAGTTGCCAAAAATATAAAAAATTTACAAGATGCAAAAGGATTGAAATCTCAAACAAGGGAAGCAAATTTTCACGGATTAAGTTGTCATAAAATATGCTAATCTAAGGTAGCATGTATGAAAATAACATCCGATTAATCAATATATTTAAATATTTGCAAGATGCAAAAAAATTGAAATTTCAAACACGAGAAACAATTTTTTGCGAAGTCCGATTTCGTTCAACGTTGGCATGTTTCCCGTAAAATAAATTTATTTTATTTTTTATTAAAATTTAGCAAAAAATATACTAAATCTGCGGTAGCATATGCGAAAATAACATTTGATTAGCCAAAATATTGAAATATTTGCATGATGCAAGAAGATTGAAATTTCAAACACAAGAGCAATTTTATGGGAAATAAGAGTAAGTTCAATGTTGTCATGGTTTCCAAATTAACTCCTTTGCTAATTAATGAAATGAAACAAAAAATAAGTTAATCTAAAGTACCATAGGTCAAAATATCTTTTGGTTGTAAAAAACATCAAAATATTTACAAGATGCAAAAGGATTGAAATCCCAAACAACGGGAGCAATTTTTAGCGATGTTGCATATTGAACACATGTTCAGAAAATTGCATTGGTGAAATACTTTTTTAAAACTTTTAAGCACAATCCGATGATTTTTGAGAGAATTTAAATACTAAGAAACTTTTTCAAGGTTTTAAAACTTTTTCAAGGTTTTCAAGCACTTGAAAATGAGCTTTTTTTTTTCAAGCACTTTTCAAGGTTTTTCCAAGGGCGTACGAACCCTGTGAATCAACCAGGGGTTTTGTGATCCGAAACCTTTGAGTTGTCGTTTCTGAAAATTTTCATATTTCATTCTAAAACTGAAAAATTAGTTTAAAAGAAAACTTTTAAAATAAGTTTTATCAATGATTCCTGCAAGCATATTTGAAGAGATTTTATGATTTCAATGATTTTTGTTTGTATACTTGAAGAGTTTTTACATGGGGAAGGGAGGGGGGTTGTTCGTAGAAGAAAAATTTTGTACGCAAGACTACGTTCTTGAGCATGACCCCCCCCCCCCTAAAATGAAATCCTGCATCCGCCCCTGCATACACTATGGATTGCATCAATGTGTATCTCTTTAAATCTCAGATAATCAAGTAAATTTAGTAGAAATGGGATGAAATTTTGGCTGAAATATGCTTTCTGAACTATTTTGAAATGAAAAGACAACAAAAAAAAAAGGTCTGTGTAGTAAATTTATGTACCTAGTAAAAGAAGTTGCAATGATTAAAAGAATAAAAAAACTTATTTTATGTGAGTTTATCGTAATCCCCAAAATTTAAGCATCGTGAAATATTTCATGAAGTATTCAGCTCGCGAAATCATCAATATCTTCATTTTTGCAAAAATAAGTGCTTTTACAGTATTTAGAAAATTTGCAGTACATTTAAGAAAATATTTTTTTCAAATTTATCAATATGTCAAATTTTTCTAAAGCTTTGCTGGTTACTTTTCATAAATTAGATTACATATTTTTTAATAATGTACAGAATTCACAAGAAATTTAAGGGTAAAAGGTTTAGTTGTTCAAAAAATCAGCATGCTTAAAAAAAAAAGTTTAAACCAAACAATCCTAATATGTAGTGGAGAATAATACAATAATACAGCAACACTTACAATGAAATATTTTATTTTTTTTCCCTTCAATCATGAATTTATTTTAAAACAACAGAAACAGTTGTTACATGCATATTCACAAAATAGGAAATTATACAACAACATATTAACAAATTTTCATTTAAAACAATTTTGAAATATGAATGATATTTACATCAAAACTATGGATTGCCGTTAAAAGAAACTTATGCTCCAGTCAATAACAATTTGAAACTACCAAGAGCTCCAAAAACAAAAGACTTCAAAGTTATTTAACAAAAATTATATAAAAAAAAACACATGTTGAGCATTTGTTCTGTAAGACATGTTAAAAACATTTAAAACTTTGAGAAATCATTTAATCAGCCGTACTAAAAAGAAAGTGCATTGTGAAATGATCTTCAAATAGTTCATCATTTCAAACTATAACTGCACATCAAATATGGATTAAATTCAGATTTAAACTTAAGAAACTCACACACAAAAATAAAAACTTGTCCTTAAGTTTTACCCACAACCTGTTAGGGGTATAATATGTTTCAAAACCTGTATCACAGAAAACATGTCAGATAAAGGTGGTTTAGGCCAGTGTTTCTCAAATGGCTTTCTTAAAGATGTTCAATATTTTTAGCTAAGAGTGATACATCAGATTTAAACTTAAGGAACTCACACATAAAAATAAAAACTTATCCTTAAGTTTTACCCACAAACTTTTATTGGTACAATACATTTCAAAACCTGTATCACAGAAAACATGTCAGATAAAGGTGGTTTAGGTCAGTGTTTCTCAAATGGCTCTCTTAAAGATGTTCAATGTTTTAAGCTAAGAGTGATACAGCATTTTGTACTACAAATCTGGGGTCAAAAACTTAATGGCCATCAGCAACAGACATCTTTTGAACATGTGTAGAATTTTTTTCAGATAAATTGATTGTTGCAAAAGCTTAGAATCAACAAAGGTAGAAAATTCAACTTATTTCTTTAAGAAAAAGTACTTTCAGTGTAAATGCTGTATCTCACTCGACTCAAAAAAGTTAACCTAAATCACCTCATTTTAAGGAGTTAACCCCTTTCATATTCAGAAAATTTCACATTGCTCATACAAGATTCAGTCCTAATTATCGCATTCGGAACAAAGACATATAAGTCCATGTAGGAAAATATTTAGATGACACTTATTTCATAAAGTTTTTTCCTCATTCCATATTATAATCCTTTTGTTTAAAGTTCTTTTCGCAGGTTAAAGCCAAAATATGGCTTTGGGTTCAAATTGCACTCTTAGGCACACTGGAATAACAATTTATATTGATGAAGATCAAACTGTTGAAGTTGCAGATTAGTCCCCCCACCCTCCCCCCCGTATTTTCAATATCCTTGATTTTGTTAGGAATAGAATATAAAATTACTGAGTTGAGACAGGCTTGGAGCAGGCAGATTCTGCTGAAGCCGTTGTGTGTCAAAGAGCTAAAACAAAAGAAAAAAATATATAACGGTTCTAGTGCAAAGAACAGAAGTCATTCTGGTACTTATAACACTCATGCAAATTCTCCCATTGAGCAATACAAAAAAGAGTTTAATGATGAAATTACTTTCGAATGTTTAATAAAATTACATAAAAACTGACTGAACCTTTAAAAGCACTAGTTCATAAAAAGCTCAAGTGATATAAGGTTAACTGAAACATTTTATTGCCCCTCCTTTCTGTGAGTTAGTTTATAAATCTTTTTCATTAATTAAGAACTCAGAAATTAAGTTATCAGATATAAAAAAGCCAGCTTCCTCTGTTATTGCTACTTTTGTAAACTTTTCAAATTTTGTACTAATTAACTATAGGAACCCTGTGTTGTTTGTTCACTGTTTTTCAAAATATAGTCGACACGATTGTTGGTAATGCTGGGCAATGTTTGGAGATAAATGGCTCGAAATTCAAACAAATAGCAAGAAAGATTGTTGATAGTTGAATAAGTGTCATCTATTTGTTGCACAAGTTACTGGCACAAACCAGAATTTTATGATGCTCATACCTGTAGAAGAATTTGGCTTCATGGTCCCTAAAATTGATAGGTACCATAAATTTTACTGATAGGTGCAGTTCAAAATTTCTATAAAGCAATTTTTGATCTCCTACAGCCTTGAATAAATCAAAACATAATTATATAATAAAAAGTATAATTATGTTTTGATAAAAATATAGTCGACACGATTGTTGGTAATGCTGGGCAATGTTTGGAGATAAATGGCTGGAAATTCAAACAAATTGTTAGGAAAAGATTGTCGACAGTTGAATAAGTGTCATCTATTTGTTGTACAAGTTACTGGCACAAACCAGAATTTTATGACGCTCATACCTGTAGAAGAACTTGGCTTCATAGTCCCTAAAATTGACAGGCACCATAAAATTTACTGATAAGTGCAGTTCAAAATCTCTATAAAATAATTTTTGATCTTCTACAGCCTTGAATAAATTAAAACATAATTATATATTAAAAAGAAACATATTTTGTTACTGCTACTCTCATCCATGATAAACATCATTTTTAAATTAGTGTTTATATTTTTTGGTACCCTTATGAATCCTTCAGCCACAGTTGAGAGCAGTATTGAGAATCACTGGCTTAAAATAATTCAGATCTTTTTTATAAAAAAAGGAAGAAGATCCACATATCATGTAAAGCTCTCTTTCAGAGAAAAAATTACATTGCTGAAATATTATTAAAAGTTACAAAAGTTTTATATTAAAAGTTTTCTTTATAATGCAGGGCCAACTAAAAATACTTAGTAAAATAATCTCATACAAAAACAATTATTAAACAGAAGTTATTACAGAACTATACCCTTTTAAAATAAGAAATAATTGTTTTTTTTTTTTTAAATCTTTTTTCTAAAATGTAGCTTTTCAAAAAGAAAAATTTAACAGTCATGATATTAAGTTGTGTGGTGCCAAATCTTGATGCAATAAATAATCGCAAAAAAGGGGGATTAATGTATTTACTGTACGTAAACCCAATTGAACCTTTCAAGATTCAAACACAAATACAGCAAGTTTTCATTTAAGTTTAAAACTAATTGACAAATTTAAGAACAATGGCAATTTAAGGAGTCACAACCTAAGATAGCACATAAAATTTTTTGTTAGAAATCAGTCACAATAATTTAATGTGTTAAAAAAAAATTGAATAAAATGCAAATATATATGATGCATCAAATGTTTTAACAAAAAATGTACATAAAGACTTTTTAAATATAATTTTTTTTATTTATTGATTTTTCTTGAAATCACACAAGTAAATGACATTTTGAATATGGTACAAAACTAAGAGTTTGTTTCAAAAACAAAACTATTTAAATGTTGAATAATTAAAAATGTTTCATGACTGTATGATGAAATGTAATTGGTGGAAGAATACGTTTATGTGAATAAATTTTCATGGATGACTGGAATTCAGTTTTTCTTCTCTCCTTCAGAATTTTTTTGCTGTCTGTTTTGCAAGAAGAATGTTTTTTTTTAATTCCTTTCTGCAAATTCAGCTTTCAAGCGTAAAATTATAAAATGAAAATGAAAGACAGCCTTTAACAAACAAAAAAAAAAAAAAAAAAAAAAAAAATGAAATGAATGAATACAAGTTTTATGGAGAGGGTTTTAAGTAAGAAAAACACCTTAAGTTTCCTCAAAAGATTTGTTCGCATTAAGTAATTCTTCACAGAATATATTTGAATATTAAGACTAATACTCCATGTTTTGTAGTAATTTTAACCTGTGAAAGTATATGCGTCAAGGAAAAGATAAAAAGAAAAATACACAATATCATTTCTCAATAATTAAATTTCTCCACTATATTATAATATGAGTGTCTTAATATAGAAAAACTAGTACTGAATGAAGGTAAAAGTATAAAAGTGGTTCTCTTTAGTTGAAGGAAAAAAAAAACAGAATTGCACTTAATTAGCTGTAAGCAGTTTGACTCAAAATGGGTTGTTTCACCATGAAATATGTAATTATCATTACAACTGACCAATGTGATATTTGATCAAGGAATTTAAAGAATGATAGCTTGAGACAATGCTTTTATGGTTAGATTTTTTTTTTCATGAGTTATGATTGTATTTTATTAACATACACAAGCAAACATGCATGCAAGTGCAAGTATTTGATTAGAGATACCTGATTCAAGGATGTTTGTGCAAGTGGCTTTGATTTTTGATTTTATTGAGGAGCTTTAATTTAATACATCTTCTCTTCATTACGTTCTGCATTTTTGTCCAAAAAAATTGACAAATGTCAAAAAAGAAAATATATATATATATATATATATATATATATATATATATATATATATATATATATATATATATATATATATATATATATATATACTTGTATATATTAAGCTTTCTGTACAAGAAAATACTTCAAACAATGTATGTTAAGACTGTAAATCAGCTTGGTTTAAAAACTTTATTTTTCTAAACATTATTTAAAATTTCCAACCAAAAATATTGAAGATTAGGAAAGCTAAATTTACATAATATATGGACCCCCTCCCCCTTTTGTGGACAACTATTTTTAGTTTTATAAAATAAAATAACAACAAATAATAACAAAAGGAGGTCTTGGATTACTTAATCACAAAAATATCACTTAATATCTCTACCTTTAATTTTGAGTCAGCAATGATGTAAAATATAATTTATTCTAAAGAAAAGAAATATAGAATGAAATGAAACACACAACAAATATACATTTGTTAAATTTTTGCTCCTAATATTCATATTTTATTATAAATAAAGAAAAAATTTAGTGTATACTTTTAATCCATACGAAAGAAAAGCAATCCTTGCAACCCTGATACTTGAAGAAACATGTTCTGAATAGAAGATAAACATTAAAAGTATTAAAAATGCAAAAAATATTTTAGCTAAAAGAAATAAGTTTCTTTAACTTAGTGCAGAAAGAAATGAATGATAAAATAAAGATTATTAAAGCATTAATCATGAAAATCAGTATCTGTAATGTTCTTGCAAAATCGGTACTTCAATAATGCTAAGTGTATCACTTATTTTCTCTATGTTTCAAACTATTTTGCTTTAAAATTTTGATCCCTATTTTTTATCTCTTGAGTAAACAAAAAGCTTTTGTTTCATGAATGAATTATTAACTCACAAACACATTAAAAAAAAAAAAAAAAACTAAGGAAATAATAGGTCATCAATATTGACAAGATATATTATTTTCATCAGTTAATCACCGCGTGACAAACTGATTATTAATTTTATTTATGCTAGTAAATATAAAAATTGTTGCTAAGGTGCATTTGATACTTATAATCTGAGTCCGACAAACCCCGCATACCAGGTAGTCAGGGTAACCAAAAAAGAATTTCTTGGTGACTAGTTCTTTCAAACGCCATGTTACAATATTTTTTCCTACAAACTCTCAGAAATAATTTGTCTGACATCTTCATTTTTTTCTTGGCTTTTTTTAAGACAATGAAGTTACAAATTAAAATAATTAATTTCATTTTCTCTAGGAAAAAAAATAGACTAGTAAATTCAGAGATTCGGTTAAATAGAGGATGGTTAAAAAGAAATCTATGTGTCAAAAAAAAAGCCTTTTTTTTTCAATCTATTTCTCCAAGATCCATCAAGTTGGAGATAATAATGAACAGTATAGCTTAAAATAAAATAGGAAGAAAATACTTTACTATAAAAACATTATGCAAATGAAAATCATATGACAAAGGAAATGAGGCTTTCAAAAAATATCCCCCCAACCCCCTACATTTATTCATAATTTTCTTTTAATGTGTTTTGACTAACTGAGATTTTTATAAAAGGTCAGTTTTAACTTTAACTTTGCTTTTGAATGTTAAATGCAAAGGTAACTGCCACAACTTTTGTCAAACACCCTAACGTTTTATGACTAAATCTTCCAGGGTTGCAAGGTGCATTTTAAGGACAATTAAGAAGATGTGCTTATTTAAAACCATATTCTCTCTCAGCTGCACTAATAAATAAGTACTAACATACCCGGTGCACAATTAACACACATGCATTCAAAGTTAGGGAATGACCACAGCAAAACTTGAGCAATGGATTGCTTTTTGCTTCTTTTAACATTCTCTAAAATTATAAACATGTCACAGTCTCAGGTATAAAATAAATATTTATATATCTCAATATAGATTTAGCTGTACAGCTCCACAATTTCGCTTTCAATAAGCTGTTAATTTGAAGGAAAAAGTCAATAACTTTTTTATCAGCTGAACAATTATTTAAAATTTGTAACATTTTGTTAGGGATGAAGGTAGTTTGATGGAAGCATGAATGTCTCTGCGACATCGTACCCTTCACACATGAAATGAACTAGAAATGACATTTGGTATCAAATATGGCACTGTGACAGAAGTCATTAGTTAAAATGTCCAGCAGTCTTCAGTTCAAAAACCAACCTGAAATCAAAGAAAATTAATGGAATAATACAAGAACAAAATTAATGATGAATGAAAATATTGCAACTCTTTTGACTTTTGCTATTAACAAATGAGGACGCATTTGCTTAGAGTGATATGTGCAAGAATTTTTCATTGCAATTATTTAATGTGTAAAAATATAAATTCACCATCAAAAGATTCAAATGGTTTGTAAGGGGAGGTGGGGCACGTTAGTCATCTTTTTTACTTATTTTTTATCTCATCAAAAAATTTAATGATTAGTTGGATTATCTACAATAAGTTTCACTAAACACTTCTGAACAGCAGATTATTTTGGAAGTGTTGAATTGAGAAACTTTTTTTTACATTAATTTCCTAATGGAACCTCATAAAGTGGACCCACGGGTGGGGCACGTTGGTCTGCATAACTCAAACAACATTTGTTATACTTTTAGTGATAAATACTATTAAACTTGGTAACTACCTTTTTCTCTGTTGTGTGTAGAGTGAAAAATATTAAGTTAAAGATCAATATAACATATTAAATTGGTTTTTTGATAAATCATCTTTATTTAAAAACAGCAATAAGCATTCACCATTAGTAAGCAATTATTTTTTAAAAATGAAAAGAAAAATCATAGAATATTGTTATAATTATTGAGATTTAAGAGCAAAAAAAAAAGTTTTTAAATTATGTGGGACAGATTGATTGGGTCCAACTTGCCCCACAGAGTGGACCAACCTACCCCACCTTCTTGGTCTGAAAAAGTGATGTCATAATTTTTTTCTTTTTGACAAAAAATCAAAAAATTGCCAATTATATCGAACAAAAGGAACTTACTTTAAGAAAGTAGTTCAATTTTTCCCTTGCAATCTCTATGAAAAGCATTAAAAAAAATAAAGTTAAAAGTTTTCTAAAAATTACTCAGGACTACTGAAATAACACTTCCTGAAATAAAATTTGTTCAATATAACTGTACCATATGATTTCATTATGGGATTTGTAGGACCATAGGTGCTATTTGTTGGTCATAAAATAAAAAAAAATATTAATAGTATTAAAATAATTGAGACTGGTCCGATGTGTTCCACGGTTCAACATACCCCACCTCCCCCTAAATGATGATAATCCAAAAACCGTTTGATAAGATACATTTTTGAGTACAGGATTTCATAAAAATTGTATCTGAAATTCCTGTGAAACATTTACTACACCCTAAGCATTTTTTCAAAGTCAGATCGCAATGTAAGCTCTTTTCAGTGATAAATATGGCGTTCTATTTGAGCCAATACTTATATGGAGGAGTATCATTCTAACAAACAAGATGCAATAGAAGCATTAAAATAGATTACTTTACAACAAGGTCTCAACAATTTAAACCAATTGATATAATCAGTGACAGTAATCACAATTTAATTAGATTAAATATGTTCTTTCTCATTTCTATCTCATACTACACTAACAAACTGGCTTATTCTTTTGCATATTTATAGTGTATTACTATCTATAATGAATCCAATTGGAATTATACTCATTTGTATGGAAGTTTTTTGAGGACTGCTTGAAAATCTTTGTATTGTCTTGTATTTTTTTTAAATGTCAAATTCAAGTTGAATTATATTTAAAAAATAATCAATAATAATAGTTTCAAAAATTTTAAAAAAAAATCTGATTTAATTTTTAAAAATCTAATTTTTTGGGGAACAAAAGTTATAATTTTTTACACCCTGCTTTACTGGTCAAAAATGTAGTAAAAAAATCTTCTTTCAACTATGGATTAAGATTCTGAAAACATTTTATGAAACATTGGTTAAAAAATAAACACACCTCTAGTAAAGCAAATTTCAGGAATCATATCAACATTCTATACTGTTGTGAGTAAGAAAGTTAAAGAAAACCAGAAAAATGTCAATGAGCAGAAATCTACATTATTTCAGCAAAATCAAGCCTTAGTTGTGTTGAAAACATCTATAAACTATTATGAAACAAATACACAACAGCCCATTTTTTGAAGATAGATAACAAAAACAATAAAAAAAAACCATGTTTTTTTTTCCTAGGTCTATCAAAATAAAATCATTTTTTAGACTTATGAAATAGTTATGCTCAAGGCGTAGCCATAGGGGGGCAGCAAGGAGCAACTACCCCTCACTAGAAGAGAGAACCTTTAATCCCCACTCTCATTCCTAATGTAATCAAAGATAATTTAAATTTAAATTTTAAGCAGCTCTATTTCATAAAAATTCTGGGGGAGGAAGGAGCCGCCCCATAGTTTGGTTCTCCCTTGCATCTGACTATACATAGCTACTAAACTTTTTTTTCCGGGGGGGGGGGGGCTTTAACTCCAAAGCCATTTTTGGAGTTCAACACTGGATTTGTGGGGGTGGAGGAGTGTTAAAAAGCTACTAACTTGTTCTTTATATAATGCTTCCCCCTCTCTAATGAGAATCCTGGCTATGCCCAAGGTTATGGATTACAAATTTGAAATATATAGGTAATTAGTATTTCATCTCAATTTTGCCTTTTAAAAATAACATTAATTTATTTTTCTAGGGTTGGTGTTTTACTCTACAAAAGAATTTGGAGTCAAAACTTTTGAAATTCAAGTAAAATTTTGCTGCAAGCCACGTTTTGAGAATAAATTTAGCCATTCTAAAAAGATTACATTTATTTACTTCAGTTCATACTTTTTATCATATAAATGTGGATAATACAATAAATCACACAAGTCTTTGTATTATGTTTGTCAAGCCGCTGTTGACGAATGTCAAATTAAGCTTTTCAAATGTTTGAAATGATGTGAGAAATGTTATTTCATGTTTGATGGAATTGATAGTATGTATTTAAAATATGATATGATTGTGATTTATACTTTTTAAAAATGACCTAATCTGCAAAACCTTTAGAACAGCCAGAATCTGAAGCAAATTACAGTATAATCTTGATTTAACCATTGTCAAGGAACAGGAAAAAGCTATCGTTAAGTCAAGAAAATCATTAAACCGTGGAGCGTAGACCTTCAATGCAGTCAAATCCAGGCCAGTGAAATGTATACTTAAATTGATGAAATCATTAAATCGGGTATCGTTAAATTAAAGTTATACAGTATTACTATTATTTATTTATTTATTTTAAAATTAGAAACCCTTGTGAAGCAGAGCAACAGTTATATGAAAGCAACAGGATCATCTGCTTACCTATAATTCAATCAACTACAACTAAGTGCAGTTTCATCAACCGTCCAACGGATGCCCCAAGTAAACCATGGATACTTCTGTATTCCCATAGACTGCGGATATTGCAGGGTAGAGTTTCTTGTCAGGAAGTCCCCGAAAAGCAACTCCTAGGAATTCGTAGTTTCTCTCAAAGGCAAGAGTGTTGTCTTCACAGTCCAGAATCACACGGATCCGCTCTCCAACCTGCACAGGCACCATGGGAGCAAAATCCATGACTTGCTGCACAACAAATGAACACTCAGTCAAAATACAGAGTGTCGCTCTAAGATTGTTGCAAATAAATTTCCAATTCAAAATTTTATTCTGCTTTCAAGAAACTACTTTCTTTTGAGAATTTCAAAATGAGAATAAAATACACCTGTCCTGTCTTTAAACTTTTTTAATTTTCTTTCGCAAAAATGTAGAGCTGCCAACAAATGATTAATTTTTGGGTTCTGCTTCTCTGAAGAAAAGATGATTACATTTAAACCCGATTCAAAAATTCATTTTCTAAAAGCTAAACAAAAGAGTAAAGCTATTCATAGCAAGCTTATCAATTGCACAAGAAATTTGGGAGAAAAAAATCACTTATTTATATTTAATTTTTTAGTATTTAGTCTACTACTTGGAATCTTTCAATCATAATTTTAAAACTGCTAGAGTAAAATTTTTTTGCAACAAATAATATTGCAATCACATGCATTTTGCAATATAAATTTGTACTCAATTAATGTCATATAAAAGTTCATGGTTTTTGCAAACTTCAGAAACGTATAATTCTTTATTTCAAACATGTGGATCATCGAAAATAAATTTTTTTCTTTAAAATTTTAATAGTTTTGCTGGGAATAAAAAATAATAAATATTAGCTATGTATCCTATTAAAAACTTAAAATAAATGCAACAAACTTGATTGTTGGAACAAAAATTTTATGGGAAAATTAAAAGTTGCAGGAAAAAAAGTTAATAATATTGTGTGATACATATTGACTTAATTTTAAATGAGTATAAAATAAGAGCAATTTATATTTTAATACTTCTCAAGATCTTCCTTAATATTCTTTAAGATCATTTGTTTTTTTGCAAAGACATATCCATATGAATTTTTAAATAAATAAATAAGAAAGAAAAAAAAAGAAAGGAAAAAAATCATAATTTTTCTTGACAAAATAGTCAATCTTTATCTTAAAATTGTTCCTCTGAAAAAAAAAAAACTTTACATTTGTTATTTTATAAGATAGCAGTGATGAATCGAAATTTAATTATAAGTTGGCAACCCTACAAACCTGAATGTTAAACACGGAAAATTGTTTTTTAACTTCAAATCCATTTCATTTGAAATTACTTCCGAAAATACATCCAACTAAATACCATTATCATCCTAAATGAATGACGCAAAACCGTAAAAGGATACCAGAATAAAATTCCAAGTGTTATTTCAATGCAACGATCTTTTTTGGACACCCTGCTACAAAACAAATGATGGGTGTAAAACCCTTCTTCAATGAAAATGTATGTAAAATAAATAAATTAGGCTTATTTACCTTAGCAATAAACATAAAACTCAGTGCTTTTAACAGTTGTATATTTAACAAAACAGGACAGTAGAACTTTTCAAAACCCATTAATGGTCTTGGGGGAGGAGGAGTCTTTTTTTTTTTTTTTTTAAGGGATGTCCATGTATGAGGGCAAATCAAAAAGTCTTTGCGCCTTTTTTTAAGCCAAAATATAGCTGTGAATACAAAGCAAACATATACATTCCTAGTAGTGACAGTTCCTTAAACCGTACCAGCCGTATATGCTTTTTTGCTCGGAAGAACAGAGCTCGAGCTGCTATCAGCCATTTAACATGACGGTTTTTCTTCAGACGTCCACAACTTATGAGCAGCGAATGTTATTCATTTTGTATGGACCAACGGACAAAAGCCCATAGCAATTCACAGGGGTAACTACAGTCCAGACCTTGCCTTAGTGATTTTCACGTTTTTGCTCCACTGAAGAAGTTTCTGACAGGACAGAGATTTACATCAGACGAAGAAGCCAAGAACGCGGTTTGACAGTGGTTCCACAGGCAGTCAGAAAAATTTACCACAGGGGATCTCTAATTTAGTGATGAGATGGGACAAATGTCTGAACCAGTGTGTGACTATGTGGAGAAATAATGTAAGGTAAATAGTACACTACTTGTAAATTCCTGTTTGTTCCTGTTTTTGGCGAATAAAAATAAAAAATATAGGCAAAAAGACTTTTTGATTTGCTCTCATAAATGAATGATTCTCAACCAGTGATGTACACTTACCTACTCCAGGTTTTAGATTTTTCATACACAAGCGATACATGATTTTTTTTATGGGATAATGAGGTTAACTACAAACAAGTATCAAATCATATTGATAAATGCTAGATTTCGACTGTTATAAAAATGTGTGAGCCCCAAAGTAGAATACTTTACGACGTTCTACAACATAAAATTATTTAACCAAAATTGTTCTGCAAGTACTTCAAGCATTGTACGTGAAAAAACGTGGCATTTTAAACAAATTGGGTGCCAAAAATTAAAATTGTTTCATATAGGATTTTCTTTTTTTAACCGGATTGTTGCTATTTATTTCTGTGGAAATGAGATATTTCCGGAAACATCATAGCTTTCAACCAAATGACTAATTAAAGAATTTGGAAAATTAGTTGATCATGAAAACTATAAAATCAACAAAAAAAAAAAAAAAAAAAAATAACAAGGCGTCAAACCTAAACCGATTGAGATTCTCCAAAAATAGTTAATATGCTTTCTAAAATGCATAAGAAGAGCAAAGATACTAAATTTTACAAAAATTTCATCCTAAGTGTCAAACCATTTTTTTGGTTAATTTTACATGGCATTAAGGAGCAATTAAAATAATGATACTAATAATGTAAAACACTTCAAAACTTTCTAAATAATTAAAATATTTTCTGGATGCAAAGGGATTGAAATCTCAAACAAGACATGCATGACATTGAACGGGTTTCAATAGCCACGTTCACAACACTTTTCGACCCGGTAAATCCCCGCTTTGACTCTGCAAAAAAAAACCGATTGAAAAATTCCCTGTTTCTATGTAAAAAGAGATTTCCAATTGTGCCACAGAAAGCGGTTTTTACCCAGCATCCTTAGCGGCTAGTAGACAAACTTGTTTCGCATAATGCATTCTGGGTAAAATTCCGCTTCGCTACCAGAAGCAAGCAGCAGGAGGAAAAATCCACATATACCCCACAAATAACCGAAATGCGGTGAACAGCAGGTTTGTCCACGGTCGAAAGTGTCCATGGAAATGGCCCTAATGTTGGCATGTTTCCAAAACATACGTGTATGGCGAGAATTGCAGTGGATGAAGATTGATTGGGGAAGTCCTAAAAAGGACTTGTCAAATTCAACATTGCAAGCTTTCCTCCAAATTATCGTACTTAACGAAATTTTTGATTTTCTTCTAATTTTAAGAAATCTGCAAAATTCTATCTTGAGTTGGAAAATATTTGTAAAAAACCTGCAGTTTCTGCAGATTTTCGGCACCGCAGATTCTACAGATTTTCTGCACCGTGGTTTCTGCAGAAACTGAAATTTGCAGAAATTTTTTTAGTTTTCCTCTCACATTTGAATAGAATTGTTCTGTGACTAAAGTTGCAAATTTAGTAGTACTCTGCTTTGGGGTGTGTAAGCAATCCTACAGGGCAATTCCATTGTGACGGGTGTGACGTTGAGACGCTATTTTTGAGAGTTGTATCTGAGTTTTACCCAGTTAATAACTTAGTAAACACAAACAAAGTTTTAAATGATGTTAACCTATGCATTTGCTTAAATAATTAAGCTAAAATGAAACTGTGGAAGTTTTCAATTTTTTTTAAAAAATATTTTAAAATTTGTGACGGGTGTGACGTTTTTGGGACATGAGTTTTCATTTACCTTTGCATTTGTACAATTTCCTGTGAATTTTTTAATGTTTCATTTCTGTAGCATTTTTTTTCTATTGAATGAGATTCAGATGAAACTTTAAAACACAAGATTTATAGCACAATTAAATTTTTTTACCTCGTAGGAATTTTTTTTCTGGCGTGACGGGTGTGACAGAATTTGTGACGGGTGTGACAGTGTGCCAAGTTGTGAATTTGAGAAGCAAATTTTTGAAGAACAGTGATCAGTACAACTATTAAACTGGACAATACTTAACATATACGTACATTTTATTGGAAATAACACCTATATAAACATACATACAACTGTTTTAGAACTTTCAGTAGCCTGTACTTGTTACAAGGGCTTGTGGAGCAACTTTTTAAAGAAAAGTACAGACAAACAGAAGAGTACATACAAATAGTGAGCTTGACAATAGTTAATATATACTTACATTTTATAAGAAATTAAAACTTATACCTATATGTACCATTGTTTTAGAACTTATAATGGCCTCTATACTTGTTACAAGGGCTGGTGGAGCAACTTTTTTAATAATTACTGATATTTTTTCAGATGAAATATCTTCTTTTTCTGGCCAAATCCAATGGGGTCCACTAGCCTGCATATATTTTAAACTTACTTCTTCTTTCGTGATGTCAATGTCCAAAACAGTAGCATAATAAAATTTATTTATGCAGTGCTTCGTACTGCTGCCTGTAGTGGTAAGTGAAACCAAAACAAAATCACCAATTGTAAGCTCAGGTGGTTGTAGGATCCTGCTAGGAGGAAGATCTACTGTTTGAGTTGATGTGACAGCTACTTTTTTTAATGTAGTCTTAGCAGTCTTTCCAATTAAAAGATTTGTAGAATCGCACACCTGAAAGTGGTGAAACGATTTTATGCCTTCTATTGCAATAGATTTGTCCCATCTTGATTACAACATTGCCTTTGACTGTAGTATTTGATGAGCTGTGACGTAAAAAGATGTAATATTGAAGAAAAACAGCTTCTGTTGTAGGAAAGAAACTATGATCTCTTCACCATCAGAATCACAAAAGAACTCTCGCAAAGAGATAGAGTTATATGAGATAAAGTTACATTTTAAAAATGTAAACCACATTTAATTCTATGGCACAGTTATGTCTATATAAAATTAATCTTATAATTTGTATTTATCAGAAAATTTATGAAGAATGAAAGAAAAATGAAATACTAAATAATTACAATTCTTGCCAAACTCAAATGTTTTGAATTTCAGGATTTATTACTATTTTTAAATCTTTAAATTTTTTGTGAAACAGAAGTATGTAAACTGTTCTATTAAATTTAGGAATTATTTTGAAATTTAGAAAGTCTTTCAAGTGTTGTCACACCCGTCACAATGATTTTATCACACCCGTCACAAACTTTTTGTCACACCCGTCACGCCAAAATTTTCATATTAATTTTTTTAATCAAATTTTTTTTTGTGTCATACTTAATCAGATGCAGAATAATTAGACTTTTATGAAATTTCATGCTTTTTCATAGAATACTGCATTTGCTATGCTATATTAAGCATCTTTTCTGTGACGGGTGTGACAGACAGACCTTATAAGTACATTTGTATTACAAATGTTCTTTAATGCATTTTTAGCAAATATTAAGTACTTTAAGAGATAGTCAAAGGTCAGAAATGACAATAAATGTACACAAAATAAAAATACTACTGTTTGAAGTATTGTTTCAGAGAGAATGAAAATACCCTATTTTTTCAAACTGAAAGTTTTTTATGTTGCACTAACTTTAATCCCCAAAAAATGAAAAACAGTAATTATAATGAAAATATTCTTTATAGTTTCATAATCCTCATAAATTTGACATATTATTTATTGCAAAAGGAGAATTTTGAAACTTTTACCCTCATGTCCACTTTTTCTTGGAAATGCCCTTTAATGAAAGTATTGCAGTACTGCGCTACTGCCCCTGGGAGTTACACTACTGGTTAAATTGTGTCTTCGCTTAAGGTGTTGTAAAAATAATGTTTTAGTGATATTTAAGTGTGAAAATTAAAACTGAAAAAGGAGGCAATATATGTCTCCTTAATAATATGCTTAATGTATAAACCCAATTCATTTACCATGCACAAAGTGGGTGTTAAAATTTATCTGAAAGCTAAATATCCCAAATAAATTGAGCAACCTCCCCCCTAGGGGGTGCTGACAATTTTGTGTGATCAGAACATCATATAGCAGTTCGTTTTCTATCAGATTTGCAACCCTAAGCTGGTGTTTCAAGAGGTGCAACTGTGAAGTGTTTTATAATAACCAACATTTGTATTAGTTTTTTTGAGGGAGAGGGGGAGGAATTTGCTTAGAAATGATTTATCTGATAGTGTATTTTGCGCAAAATTTCAGTTAACACATTTTTTTCAAAATATGTCTTTGTTTTTCTCTTTGTGCTCATGTACACATCAGGGTTGGCTTTCTGCCGGCAGAAACTTTTTGTCGTGCCAGTGGCAGAAACTGGTTATAACCGGTAAAAACCGGCAGAAACTGGCAAAAACTTAAAAGCATCTTTAATTACTTAAGTGATTGCTAAATGATATTCATTTAAGTAAACTCATCATTTAAAAAAATAAAATCCTATGCTAATGCCCTTGATTTAGTTCGAGAAGGGAACTTTTCAATTGCAGATGCTCCTAATGTTTGGATTAATCTAACAAAGGACGAAAAATCATATAGGTGCTGAGGAAAGCGGAGCGACTTACAAAATTAAAAGGCAATTCTGATTTTAATTTGCTCACTTATGTGCTTCATCATCTAAATTGTTTTTGATCGAAATTATTACGAGCTTCAAGAAGAAAGTGCCAGTATTTTACTTGCCAATATTAACATAGATTTTGTACCTAATGTCACAGCTTTGCAAAACAAATTGGCCCTATTTCTCGAAACTTATTTTTCCAGTCGAATTTCTCCCACTACCCCAGTTACTACACAGTTAAAAAAAAATACAATAGATGAAAGTTTTACAAACATTGCTTGTTCCTTCATGCATTGCCTGCTAGCTCTTCTGTTGCAGGAATATTCTAAAGTTTCTCATTTGTACATATTAGATTGAGAAACTTTAGATTTTAGAAACTACCTTTTCTAAGAAGCAACTGCAGGGTCTAAACAATGTAACATTTGATCTTAAATTGTGGTAATATCTTAATTAAATTGTGCTTTGGTTAATAATTATTTTTTTCGATGCATTTCCTATTGCATGTCAATAATTTAATTTTTTTTTCATTTTGTGAGTTTTTGCCACTTTCTGCCGCAAATGTGGCAGAAAGTGGTTTTTTCTCTTCCCGGTTTTAACCGGTTTGTACCAGTGGTTTTAACCGCCTCGGCAGAAACTTGCCAACCCTGGTACACATAGAAGAGCAACTACTCTTCAAGGTATTAGCTAAAGCAAACATGCAGTCATTTTCTTTTTAACTTAAAAGATAATTTTTTTCAGTATGAACTCTTTTGAACACCACCCTATATTTTTTTTTTTCCATTTAACTCCTTCTTTTAAAAACCCTTTTCAAAGAATAATCAATTTATTACACTCCAGAAAAGTTCTCTTCCTGCAGTTCACATATGTTTTGGATAATACACATATAGGAAAAACAATTTAAATTAAAATATATAGGTAAGACTTCAAGGTATATGAGAGCAGGAGGGGGAGTCTTATGGTAAGTACAGTAAAAAAAAGAAAAAAGTTAAATTCTTGCATAATATGAAAAATGTACACATGTACTCGCTCTTCCCTACACAGATGAGAGAACGCTTAATCAGGGATGATGATTAAGGGGGTTCATAGTGCAAACTGGAGCATTGAAATATTTAGCAGGGGCAGGTGCTTTAATGGCTCTTTTTCTTTAGGGAGGTGGGTATCACTGCTGTTGGGTGTGCGATGGGCACACCAGATTCAATTGCCTTATCAGTTTCAAATAAAAAGAGCTAATGAGAAGTGAATACATGTGATGAAAATGAGTTTACTAACTTACATATCTGCAAACGAAAAGACAACTCTAACATAGAAACTCTACATTTCACACTTTGATCAGATTAGATTTGACTACATTTCTTTGCTTCTAAATAAACTTCAGAAATACATTGAATGACTTTTGAAACTAAGAATTAAAAAATACCTACTTGATATTTAGGAGCATTATTTAACTGTGGATAATTTCCTTGGCTATCACCGTTATGAAGTAAATGATTATCCACTAAGTTCCAACCCCAACTTTCAGCATTGGAGCCAAGAAGCGCAACATAACCAGGACACTGTACAGGAGCTTCTTTGGTCGCAATACCAATAACTGCCACGGTGCCGAGAGGGCCTTCCCACCACACTTCCCAACAGTGGCGACCAGTTCTAAAGCCAATTTTACCTTTGGCTGCATCAGTACTTTGGGCTACGGGATTCCGGTGAAGTGTAAAACCATTTGGCTTGATATATACATTCCGAGAGCATTCGTTTGGGTCCCAAGCATGAAAAAATGCTCTCAGCTTTGCTTTGTAAGTTGGAACACTAGATAAAACGTCAGATCGTAAAGCATCCTCCGCGAGTTTACGTATACAGTGCATACGCCACACATCATTGTCTTCATCGTTTAATAACTTGTACCAATTCTTGCAAACTAAGGAGCAACCACGTAAATCATTCAGATCTAAATAAGAAAATATTATTTCCAAAACATTATGTGTTAAATTACCCCACCTCGCTTCCGCCATAGCAGAAAACAGAAATCGCCATTACTGAAGAAAACTAAACAAATTGGTGGTTACCGGTAACATATTATGCCGGCTTGAAATAACTTTCAATGGCTTCTCCTCTAGTGTAGAAATTATTCCTTTTGTTCATGTTTCATAAAAAATAATGAAACATCATTAAACAGTTTCACAATGAAAAAAAAGTTTACTTATATGAAATATGAATCAAAAATAATTCACTAAAAAATTGTAAATTGAACAAATGAGTCCATAACTTTAACTAAGAAAATATCGCGGCAAAATTTCAGTAAACAAATCTTGTTTTGCTCGAGTGTTCTCTTCACGGTTCTCTGCTTAGCTTTCAAAATCATTAATTTTTTGACTTTTTTTAAATGCTGTGAAGATGTTTTAACTGTTCTCACCTGAAATTCACTGAAAATTTGGCTTAATCATGAATAAGTCAAATATAATTTCTGCGTTCAGTATCCATGGTTTCACTTTACGAAGGTTTGATATATTGTATATAATATTCACGTTTTTAGGGTAAATATTTATTACTCATTCACTTATTCCTTTTTATTTTAGAGAAGCTCTTAACTATCTTCAACAAGAAATAGATTCTTTAGGTGTTGACCAGAGAAAAGAAGCTTTGCAGTCAATTCTGGATCATGTAAACGGTCAGAACCTTTCGAGCTCTATGTTGGAAAAATCTGTCATTGAATCGGCTGTGAAGAATTTTTATCATGCAAGTGACGTGGATGAAGTGCCGTTAAATGTATTTGATGCGTTTTCCTTTGTTCGATATACATACGAGTATGTAAAATGTTTCTTTATATTTTTTCTCTTATTTTAGATTAATACATTAAAGCATCAAACGTGCCTGTAACTGTTCCAATGTCTAGATCCCAATGTTATTTAAAATGTGTTACATGTTTATATCCAATAAGATTTGCCTGAATTGCCATTAAAAACTAATAAACCAACCAACCAATAAGATTTGCAATGATCATGAGTTACTTAGAGCCGAATATTGTTCTTAATATAACTCGTGAGAACTCGCGCCGATATTTATGTGACGCGAATGCTTGCCAGAGGTGTGCACAGAAATTTTGGGGCCCCTCACTAATCGCTTTTCCATGTCTCTTTCGACATTCTTTCCCCCTATATTTCATGCCTAGTTATAAAAATATTACGACCCCTTCAGGCTCGGGCCTGGGCTAACAGGTGTGCTTTCTCTCCCCCTGCGCCTGTACCTGGTGCTTGCATGTGGTCGAAAATGTCCCCAACATTTCTTTCCTTCTTCCTTTTATTCTTTCACAACTAATATGTTTTAATTTACTCATTTATATTTTTTCGCTAACAGATTCTTCTATAATGATTAGTTTTTTTTATGAGTTATGCAATCTATGGAAAAAAAATTATTATCAGTTAAACAATGCATACAATTAAGGAATGTGTTGAATAATTTTTTCTGACAAAACTTTTAATAATTATTTCAAAATAAATTCCTATCTTAATTTCTATTCAATTAGCAAAAGTTGTACAAAATTCGTACTGATACATAAAAGATGCTCTTACAATTGTTGCAAATAATATTTTTATGCTCTTTACACTTGTATAATTTTTGCACAATACACAAATCTGTTGGCATTTTTTATCTTTACTTCTTGGGCAGAAAGAACACTTGAATCAACCTGAAAATTTGGCGTAATAAGTGCTCTTTGTACTAATTTGGGCAAACGCAATCAAAAAGTATCGATTTTGCAAAAACAGTACCACATAATCATTGTGAACAGTACACTTGTGCACTCAAAATCATGGCTAGAAAAAGGATACTAACACTTGTTCCTTTTCAAGAACTTTTCTGACATTGATACTCCTCTGGGGTGGAAAATGACCCCATTCTTAAACACCCCCTTGTTTACAAGAATTGAATAGAAATAAGAAAATTCCAACCACACCCATACATCACAGCTACAGAGAAGTTTGTTTCCTTATATGTGTGTGAAATTCCAAGAAATGGGAAAAAAATGGCTGGAGTTGTTTTTGACCCTGCGCGAGCTCTCGCAAGTTAAAAAATTCAAAAGTATAAGGATGAGTAATGCTTATCCTTGAAATAACACACTCATTCTTACTAAAACTACATAAACATTAAAAAGAGCAAAAGGCTACTAAAAGATTGGAGATTTAAAAGGTTAAAAAGTAACATTTAGAAAGCTCGCTGTCGAGCGAACACACGCTGCATGTAAGCTTTAATGGAATCCCGTTTTTGACTGAGCGGAAGTGTGTTTTTCCCCGCTCCCTTCTTCACTGAGCCGAGTTGAGTGAGCGTGTTCACTGCCGATTACCAATGATTATCTGGAGTTGCAAAAGACTGAAGTGGAGACCCGGAATCCCAATGACCTGGAGACCCTAGAAGTAGAACAAAAATTTTTTTAGGGCATGAGCATTTAATTAACCTCAGAGCAGGAATGAGAGTCCAATCATAGATTTAGAAAAAGCTGAGGCAAACATCCCAATCACATTGTTCATGACTACACTTGCCTGACATCCCCATTTGACAAGGACAGTCTGGGTTTTCCGACATTGTCCTGACTGGTTTACTTCATGTCCTGGTAAAAAGATAAATTTGATTTTAGATTACAAAAGAAGTCTGCAGCTATGTAACTGTAAAGAATATTTTAGGATAATTACTTAGTTATTTGAAATGTTGATACTTAAAATTAATATTGAATTTAGCTTGTGAAGGTGTTTGCAACAAGATTAAAACCAAAAATGGCTTTCTAAAAAATGTTCTAGCAAATGAAAAATTCATGCAATATTGTTCGATTTTTTATTCTTCATTCTAAGTGTTTCTTTTTACTCAGTCAACTTACAAATATTATTCTGTGAGAAATAAAATGATTAATTAATGGTGTTGAAAATTTAGTAAATATAATTTGAAAAATCATGCTGGTTGCTTAGGTGTATGCTCTTCACTTTCAACTTTTCACTTATGCTGTTTGCGACAATAGGACTCAGGAGGAGCACAGGGTGTTTTTACAGAAAATTTAAAGAAACTATTAGTCTGCATACACTTTTTAAAGTTTTATCTAGATTTGCTGAAGGAGAAAATACCTCCACTTTCACTTTGCTTTCTACTGGTGAGGAGATTAAAGGATCCCCCTCTAGCTACGCAAAAGGCAGGCCAAGACAAGTCTATTTTTAAGTTTCAATGGAAGCCTTTAAATTAGATGATGTAAAAACTTGTATATTTTTTTCTTTTCAGCTTGGACTCCAAAAGGTTTATTAAATGGGACACTCTTCATAAAAAACCTTCATCACTACATGGCAGCCCCGACTCTAAAGCAAATATTTTTAGAGAAATTTTTAAGGTTATTCAACAAAGAACAATTCGCCATCATTTATTTGCACCCCCAGCAATCTCTGAAGGTAGCAATCAAAATCAAGCATACACTCTATTTACTGTTGAACATGTGCTCGGATCATCTTCAAAAGACACTAATATTATCGTTCTTGGAATGCTCACACAACTTAAAGAGGTATGTTTGTTTTTGTTCTAAGCTTTTTTGAAATATTTTCTATTTGAAGTCAAAATAAATATTTTGAATACTTAAATATTTTTCAAAATGAAATAGCAGGGGATCTGTCCTGGATTTTTTCTATTTTTGTAAACTTTGGGTGTCCTCGCACTCGGAAAGTCATGGATTTCAACTATGATTGAAATTGGTCATAGAATGTCATGAATTTCAGAAAAAAAAGTGTTCGAAAAGCATGGAAATTGACAATTGGTCATGAATTTTAAATTTCAAAATTTTACAGGTTTTGATTAAAATTTATGCATTTCATCTTTTTCATGCATCAGCCCTAATTTTGAATGCATGTCAGAATCTGATTGCATCCACTTCAATAAAACTTGCCCCATTTTCATTTACTATGCCATTCTACCATTTAAATATTACTAATTTTGCATTCACCATTATTTTTTAGTCTAATAATGACATTTAGGATGGCGATAATATATGAAAATTATGGTACTTTCATTAATTTTTTTTTTTAATTTCAAGAAATGTTCTGAATTGCTTAAGGAATTTTTCATTATAAGTATGAAGCCTTTCCTAAAGTTTTGGTGATCATATCTTGTAAGTTAATTACTAAATGATGAATAAATACCTTTGTGCTTGAAAATTAAATGAATGAATTGCCAATGTTTTAATGCAAAAAAATTGCAAATTACTGCAGACACATGTTTTGTGAGTACAAGGAGCCCCTCTTTCAATGAAAAATAGTGTGAGCTTTTGGATGAAATGTTTGGACGAAAAGTTTCCTCGGATGACTTTTTATTCAAAAGCTCACACTTCTTTGCATTGAAAGAGGGATGGGTTCCTTGCAACCCCAAAACTTGTAAAGTAAGACAAACAATGTTAGAAGAAGCACAAATTTGCCAATTATGCTGTAATTGGCAAATTTTTGCTTCTTCTAACAATGTTTGTCTTACTTTACTGTTCGGGACAAAGGTATTCAAATACCCAAAACTTGTGTCTACAGTAAATTGCAATTTTTGTACATTAAAATGTTGGTAATGGGGTTGTTTCCTTCAGTCAAAAGTACTACTTTTAGTCACTGAAATTGATAGAATGAGCAAAAAAAAAAAAAATAAAATAACATGGAGCGAGAAAAAACTTTCATTTTCCCCAACGCTTAATTTTTAATAAATATTTTTAAATACCCAATTTGGAAAACAAGGTCTTTATGACATCACAAATGATGTTCTTTGGCACATCTGTCTACCTCGTTTCCAAGTTATGATAATCAAGAAGCAAATTAAATATCACTCTACGCTTGCTATCGACCATTCATTTGAAATGATGGAAGTTTTTTCATTATAAGCAAGCTTAGTATGATATGACTAATAATATTTATTCTGAGAATTTATTTAATTTTTATATTGTTAATACTATTTTAGTACTTCATAAATGCATTGCTAGTTACATATATTTTTGAAAACTGCCAGTTTTGAAAATAATAAGTACTTAATTGCTTAAGTCTTTTATTTGTTTTTAATATAAAACATTTATAAAAAAATCTCTATTAATTTTTTTAATTTTTTTTAAAACATTTTTACTAACTTTCCTTCTTTTTTTTAAAAACTCCAGCTTAATATTTTGATAGGTGAGTAAAGTTATTAGTGATTAATACAAATACAAAAGTGACGACCAGCAACAGGCTCTGGGCCCAGCTAGACTTGTCCTAGTCAATTTACAATCCCCAGTGAAGATCAATGGCCCTCTTAAAACTGTCTACTCCTTTGCTCATTACCACCTCTTCCGGTAAGCTGTTCCAAGGTTCCACTACCCTGCTAAAATAATAATTTTTCCTAATATCCATGTTAGCCTGAGATTTAAATAGCTTAAAACAATGACCCCTTGTCCTGTTTTCAGTGCTAAACTTTAACCCCGTAACATCTTTCGTTTTAATAAATTTAAACAGCTGAATCATGTCCCCTCGGTCTCTTCTTTGCTCAAGACTGTACATTTTTAGCCTTCTAAGCCTGGAATCATAATCTAAGTGGGAAAGTCCACTTATTAGCCTTGTAGCCCGCCTTTGAACCCTTTCCAATACATTAATGTCTTTCTTAAGATAAGGAGACCAAAACTGAACAGCATACTCCAAATGGGGTCTTACCAAACTTCTATATAAGGGCAGAAGAACTTCTTTAGATTTATTTGAAATAGATCTATTGATAAACCCAAGCATCTTATTGGCTTTGTTGCTAGCAATGCTGCACTGTTGGCTAAACTTTAAATCCTGACTTATTAGGACCCCCAGATCAGTAACTTTGTCTGCCTGACTAATGACTGAACCTTGCAAATAACTTGTACACTTATTTCCATGCCCTAAATGTAGCACTTGACATTTCCCAACATTAACAGCCATACCCCATTTATCAGCCCCCCCGTAATATGATCTAGATCCTCTTGCAGCTGATTTGCTTGTTCTTCATTTTCTACAGTCCCCATAACTTTGACATCATCAGCAAAACAATTCATGTTCCCAGAAATATTTTTGTGAATATCGTTCATAAAGACAATGAACAAAACAGGCCCTAACACTGATCCTTGAGGAACCCCGCTTAAGACCTCACTCCAATTAGAATAATTTCCCCTTACAACTACTCTTTGTTTCCTTCCGGTCAGCCAATTTTTTACCCAAATGAAAGTTTTCCCTCCTATTCCTATATCAGCTAATTTGCTAAGTAGAGCAACATGCGGTACCTTATCGAAAGCTTTTTGAAAATCAATATAAACAACATCTACAGACTTCTTATTGTCCAAAGCCATGGTAACTTTATCATAGAAATGTAATAAATTAGTTGCACAAGATTTACCTTTCCTGAAACCGTACTGAAAACTAGTCAATAGATTATTAGTCTGTAGAAAATTTACTATCTTAATTTTCATCAATGTTTCAAAAATTTTGCAAACCACCGAAGTTAGACTCACAGGTCTATAATTTCCCGCACTCCCTTTAGACCCTTTGTTGAAGAGCGGTGTAATGTTAGCCAGCTTCCAGTCCTCTGGCACTGTCCCCGAATTATAAGAAGCATTGAAAATGTTTGCGATTACATCTGCTAATTCCTCTGCACATTCAACTAAAATTTTCGGATAAATATCATCTTGCCCCGGAGCCTTACTCTTTAATTTTTTTCAAATGAAGTAAAACGTCATCCCTGGAAAATACAAAGTCCTCAAGCTGTACTATAGCTTGTGTCTTGTTGACCCCATTCATTCATTTAATTACTAAATATCATATTAATAATATAAAATTATAAATATTATTGCTTTGCTATCATTTTTCTGCAATATTCGTACCATGTAAGTTGATGGGATTTGATACTCACCAATTACTGCCTTGTTCCAAATTTTCAAGTTTTTCCTTAAATTTCCACTGTGCAATTGACTAATTAAGTACTAATGAATCGGAAAGCAATTTCTCGTGAATAAAACATATGGTTCTCTAGAAATTACTTTTCATATTAACATTTTTCTATCTGTGAAATTTTAATCTTTTTTGAAGATTAAATTGATTTTCAAAGGAAAATCTGCTAATGAAAACGAGCATCTGTTTCATTTTAAGGATTTTTTTTTTCTGTAAAAACAAATATATCCCATCCCTATCATGATATTTGATGAAATTTTAATTCAAAAGTGGGATAGTGCATGGTAGCTCTTCAAAACTACTGGTTGATAGTAATGATATGTTCTCAACATTTTCATGTAAGTTATCTTTTTTCCCCTCATTCATTATAGGGTCAATTTTACTTAGAAGATCCAACTGGTGTTGTTAGATTGAATTTAAGTAAAACAGTATCCTTTTGAATTATTTTTAGACCAAGTTTATCTTGTTGTTGAGTTGTGAATAATACTAGCTGATACAAATGTTCCAAGTATAGAGGTATAATTTTATTCTTGTTTTGTTACCGTATTACCCTGCATTAGCTGGCATACCGCCAAATTCGGGGTGGTCTTTTCCTGCATGCCGAAAAATCAAGGTAAAGAAAAAGAATTAATGCTATAAAAAATATATGTTCAGCTTAAAAACTATAAGTTCTATACATATCCTATAATTATTAATAAACATTTTAATTTTGCAAAAATATTAACTAACAATGTCATTTGTTATTTTAGCAAGAAAAATATTATTCAATAACAAATTATTTTAAACAAATTACATTAAAACTAAGTAAACATTTAAGCCAGAAGTTACCACCCCTAAGCCAGTGCTATAGAATTTGCTATAGCTATTCAATAAATAAAAATTAAACATACCTCTCTAAAAGGAACCAAAAATAATTTATTTAAGAAAATTATGAACGAATCGCAGTAACAATGGTTTACTTTCTGATTGGAACTGAATCGGGAAATTTACTTTAGTTTTGCAAAATAAACCTGAATTATCTGGCTTTTTTTTTTTTTTTTTTTTTGCATTTTTTTATGTGATGCAGACTTTGTACATAAAGATAAAGTTAAATAAGGTAAATGCATACAAAGTTGATTTATTTTTAATGTACTGATTAAAGTAGTTGTGTATTTTAATATGACTAAATTTTTAACAATGGAAATGTGTTCTTTTTATTATTAATGTGTTTCATTTGTTTTTTTGATTGAGATTGTTGCTATACTACTACTTAATTAAATGTCAGACTTATAAAGGAGGTCTCTTCACTGAAAATAGTATTGTTATGGTGGAAGGAAATTATGAAGATCGTGTATTTTACGTCTCTGCTTTGGGATTTCCACCTGCAGAAAGTGCTGATGTTTCATTGTAAGTTTTTTTTTTTTTTTTTTGTAAAATGCATGGCATGAAACTAGTTGTTTTAGCTTACTTCCAGGTTTATCTTTTACTTATGAAATCAGCTAATTTTTCTTTTTCTGCTAAGATTAGAATTCAAGGGTGAGTCAAACGTTGTGCAATGATTTGCTTAATTTCTTTGATAAGACATTGTTAACTTTAGAAACCTAGCATTCAATTTCCATTGTACAAGCCATCATGTTCTACCTCATAAACCATCTTTCAGCGAGCTCTTCAATACTACAGCAATAATAATGGTTAGATTATGATTATTATTGTCGACTTAAGTTCACATAACGTCATGCTGAGGAATCAACAAGAAAAGGTCATAACCGATTCGTCCCCTCGTCGTTCTCCCCCATTGGCCTGAGAGAAACATCGAAAAAATTAGTTTCAAAAGTTAACATATAGCGCAATTTCTGAAAATATGTTTATTTTTGATCCCAAATTTAATTAATTACATTTAAGCTAAGAGATAAGAGATGCAAGGAGCTTGATGACATATTTTATATAAAATAGTCAGCAACAGTGGCACACACAAGAGGAGGATCAGGGGGGGTCCGGACCCCTCCCATCGTCCTTGAGTTTTTTATATTGACTATAATCCTATGGCACGTAGTACATTAAATAATTCCAAGCAAAGGTAACAAAATTTATTTTCTCTCATCCTTCCCCTGCAAAAGGAACTGTATGTGAACACAATGATTTTTTTGCTTCGCTGATTTAATTTTTAATTATGAGAAAAGTAAAAGCATTTATTCTTATGCTTTCTGGTGTTTTAATTAATTAATTTCTAAAAAATCAATTTTATTGATTAATGCTAAATAATTATTCAATAATTTTTTTTTGTTCTCGATAATTGATAAAACCAAAAGAATATGTTTGAATGCTTTTCGTTGCATGAAATGAGAGTGGTGAATTTTCAATCCTGGTCTCCCCTTCCTGTGTATGCCACTAATCAACAATTAATTTTAGTTTCATGCACACCTTTCGGTTCATTGGGCAGAATATATTTTAAAAAGTCAAATGAAAATATTTCTGACAATGATCAAAAGTTTTCAAAAGTAGGAACAACTCAAGAATTTTCTATTCTGAGGAAAGTCAAATTGTTTTATCCACGTAAAAGCATAATTTCACTACAATATGAGAAAACAATTGCAGCATCAACTGTGCAGTGAAATTAAACCAATGTGTATGTAACCAGGGGCGGCAAATAGGGAGGTCAAGAGGGGGGCGGTCACACCCCCAAATTTTTTGAGCAGAACGATAAAAAAGGGGTGAATTCAATTTATGTAAGTCGGAAATCATTGCAATTAAAGGAAATCTCGCTGGTTCTCAGCAACTATTTGATGAAACTCGACACATTCTCAGACTAGAAAAAGTGTTTTTTCGTTATTTGGATGATGTCTTAGAAATTCATGAAGTATTTTCGTTTTTTTTTTTTTGGAACATAGAAAACTGATGGAGAACCATGCTTAATTTTAACTAAATAAGACATTGCCTCATATAGGCTAAATATTTTACACTTGTGTGCCCAGTGTAACGATGGTATGTCCAATATGAGAATCTCGTGAAAAGTGGTGTGGCTGCATGGTTTTCACAAGAAAATTCCTTGATACACATTCACTTTTACGCTCATTTTTTAAGTGTATATTTATTTAATGAGTGTTCATCACTTTCTTCTGCTAGAAACACGTTTCAGCAGCTCAGTGCATTATAATGCTTTTATAGAAACTTCTTAAAAATGCATGTGATTATTGAATAAAAAAAGACATATCAACCAAATACCTTTTATGGGGCTCTATAATTATGCAATCGCGAAGTGACACAAGATTATCTTCAAGAGTTAAAATGATAAAAACATTTCTCTAATAACTTCAAGCAGTGATTTAACGACTGAAAGAATTATTGCAAAACGATTCTTTCAATGGTGAAAAAGCTCATGCCCTTTAACATGTATGGCTTCGTTTGAATTTTTATCCAATTTATTTGCATTGGGAAAAGGTTTTTGAAAAATCTTTACTCTCAAAATCTATATCTGCAATCCGCTACTGAACTATTCAAACCACAATTCAATCTACAATTGATCTGTGCACCATACTATCACAGTTCAATCTACAATTGAAACTGAAAATAGATTTTTTTATAGATGTATATTTCAATCAATCGTGAAATTTTTCAAAAAAATTCTTCCTCCAAGCCAATTTTAAAAAGGTGCAAAAAAAAAAAAAAAAAAAGTGACAAAAATTCACTTGATGTTGTAAAGTCAAACATTGAATTTTGAATATTTTGTATGAAGTGATAGATTCAGTTTCGAATGAAATTAACACAAGATTTGATGACAATTATTTTTCTTTATGGTTGGCTGGGATTATGGTTATTTGGATTAGATTTTGAAAAGGAAAAATAAAATGTTTCAACTGTGAGTAAAATTTTTAGCATGAGGCAAGAAAAATTACAAGCAGTGTACCGACAGAATGGTTTTCACATCCAGAGACTGCAGTTTCGTCTTTGTTGTGGACTCATCAGTCTGAAATAGTGAATAACAGAGCTGGAGGCAGATGATATCTCATTGAAGCTGAGAGCGTCAACATGACTAGATTATTCAATGATGAAAAGTTTAAGCCCCTTACAGTTTTTGAAGTAGCCTGGGTGATTTTGAAGAGCAAGATATAAAAAGTGTTTTCATACATAACTTTGTGTTACTTCAATTATTTTTTAACTATTACAATCAGCTCAGCTAGTAGAGAAATATTTTTTTTATGTCTCAGGAGGTTAGAGAAATATTTTCGAAGCACAAAGAGGAAAAAAAAGGCCTTTTCCATTTAGCTGAACTGGCAAAACAGCACGACATTGGGCACTGATAGATTAGTAACACGATTCCCTGCTGTTCCAAATTCCAAAAATCATGCATTATAACTTTTCCAAAAGGTATAAAAACTTTAGTAGTGAAATGTTTTGTATGATAACTTTTTAGTCAATGAATCAAAATTTTAATTGTTTCTAAACTCTAATTTTATTCATACTAAACCAATTTTATGACAACTTCTTGTTAGCTAATGTGTGTTTGGTTTCGCTTTGGGGCTATACATATTTAAGAAACTCGTCCCCCCCCTCCCCCAAATGAAATGGTGAAATGCTGCCCCTGTATGTAACACTTTATTGTTGTTGGAGAACTGTGTCCTTTTTTCATGAATCACGGTTTTTGCTGGATGAGTATTTCTGAAAAAGACATAAGAGTTCTAGTTAACAAAATAATAATATGAACAACAACCAATGTGAAAGTTAATTACATTCTGTGCATGTGATTGTGTAAGAACTCCAATTGATGCAGTGAAAAGTAAAATTATATTAGTGAAAGAGAAGATTTTGAGTAAAACAAGGAGAATAAGTAATATGAGATTTTTTTCTGGCAAAAGTTTTCTAAGTTACGCTAGATAACAGCACTTGCCAAAGCTACAGTCATTAAGGACAGATCCATTGTCTTTTTTTTTCCGGGGGGGGGGGATATTTTCAGAAGGGGGAGGGGATCATAATTGTCATTTTTGGACATCAATAAAAGACATAGGAGACATTCTTGGGTGAATTTTCCGAAATATATCTCTAAATCTCAACTTTAGGCTATCTTTAGTCATTTTTGTAGGGTCGCGGTTCATGACCCCTTAACCCTCTGTCTGGATTAGCACCTAGTCACCAGCAACTACTCTTGCCTTAAAATATATCAATGTTTGTCCATTTATTTGTACTAGCTATGGCTTAATCAGTCTCTGAATCAAACATAATAGAGTGGTACTCAATTGTATTTCTATTATTTTGTGTGTGAATTAAGGATATACTGAACCTTTTTTTTTTTTTTTTTTGAGGAACATAATGTAAATGTTCGTCATTATATTTATTATAAGTAACTATTGTTTTATTTTCAGGTCTTTTTTTCAGACTTTTCATCCAGCCTCTTCTGAACACTCTTATATACATCGCTTATCAGATGATTTAAAACGTTCTGAGCAAATCCATGGTGATGCCATGTTTGTATTTTTATCTGATGTCTGGCTAGATCAGTTGAAGGTATCTAAACCTTTTTTAAAATTATTTTTTATGTTTATACTTAATCTGAATGAATTGATCTTTACATATTCAGTATACAGGTGAAGTTGAGGCAAATTAGTTTTTAGTATTATCTGTTACTGGGTTGCCACATACAAGACAAGGCAGGCAAACCTGGAATTGTCAGGTAAAATGAAAATAACCTAAAATGGTCATGAGAAAAATAAAAAAAAATAATAATTTGAATTCTCAAATTTTGAATTCCAATTATATTTTTTGCAATCACGAGTTGCGACAGGACCCTACTCACTGGAGTTATTTTTTCTAGAAATGGCTCCTGTACCCCCAAACCTGTCCCTCCTCCTGAGCAGTAACATGTGTATAGTTGTGTGTGTGCGTGGACCTGTGTAGGCTCAGAGGCGTGTGTGTGTGTATGTGTGTGAAGGCATGTGTGTATCTGTGTGAAGGCATGTGTGTATCTGTGTGAAGGCATGTGTGTACGTGTGTGAAGGTATGTGTGTATCTGTGTGAAGGCATGTGTGTACGTGTGTGAAGGCATGTATGTATGTATGTGTGTTAGCGTGTGTGTATGTGTGTGAAGGTGTGCGTATGTGTAGGACATGAACGCCACCGACTAGGAGAAGCAGGTTCCGGAGACAGCGCTCAGGACCAGAGGATGCAAAGGCCAGTGGGCGGTGGTGCTGCAGAGGCCCCTGGTTCAAGCTGAAAAAGGAACTGGACATCGAAGACGAACGAGCGAGAACAATAAGCAATCGTGATTGCTCAATAACTGAAATTTATGGAAAAGATATGGAATCCTTTTTTAATTCTTTAATTGAGTTAAAATCATGCCAAACTTTTGGCTCAAATTGCCATTTTCGCTAAAATTTTCATAAAATGAATCTTTCAGAAGTCATGTTGAACTGAGTTTTTGTATTAAACTCTGAGAATTAATTTCTCTGGTGCTTAGAATTTTACAATCTTGTTGGTCTCTGGGAATTTATTTATCTCCCATAACTCAAAAATGGTTTGTCATAGTAAGTTGAAATGTCAAAGCAAGACCTGCACAGTGCCTTATGTTGCCCCTACCTTTCGGTTGCAATCAGATGTTCCAAAAGGGCTCATTGCTCTTGGGTTTTGTACCAAATCAATGTTAATTTCAAGTCAATTTTTTGCATAAGTTTACTTTCTCTTCATTATTATATTATTAGGCATCACTTAATTCATATAGCAAGTGAATATTTTGCACCACTTTTGTGAGTGTTATGTACTTAGACCAAAACCTTTTTTTAGTTTTATTGTATATAGGTCTAGAAAATGCACAATAGCTAAAGATTTTTGATTTTTACAGAAATTGTTTTAGCTATTAAAAATATAAATTATTAAATTGGCCTACAAGGAAGCAATGTTATGTTCACAGCAGACTTTTTCCCTTTAGTGTAAGAATGTACACATAATTTAAGAGTTCAATGAACCTTTGAATTTGCCTTTTTTTTTCTTTTGCAACATCTCAAAAAAAAAAAAATGTGTGGTACAAAACGGTAATAAAACTTCTTGAAGAAATGAAAATAGCTACTCTCTTATTAGCAGGGATGAAAATGTTAGATGAAATCTTGGATTTTTGAAAGTCTACTGTGCTTAATTTGTTAAAACTAAATTTAAAATAACAGGGATCAATTCATGTTTTCTTTTTTGGTCCGTATTTTGTGAAAAATGGAAATTTTTGTGAACTTTTTATGTATATATAAACTAAGCAAACAAAATTTCAAATATTAAACAAATTATATAAAAATAATGATGATAAAAAGGAAAATTGTAAATAGCTATTAAATAGGAAAAGATAAAGAGTGAATCCAGAGCTCATCAGCCGTGGAGGATTCATTAAATATGGTCAAAAGACCAAAATTTTTAACTAAGAACTAAAAGAGAATGTTTAAGCTCCAGTACATGCAATATAGAGTAACAATGGGCAAAAGCACCACTTGCTAAACTAAAAACAATAAACTAGAGCTCAAACCTAAAACTAAAAGCAGGGGGTTTCGCCTCGACTAATTAGGAAAACAAGTTCCGATAATTAGCCATCCACGGGACAGTACCTGCCTATAACAAAATTGTCTTACCTTGAAATCCGCGTAAACACAGCCAAGTCCATTATTCAACCTGATAAAATTCTTTCCAGTTGTCAACGAAACAATAAAATAAAGATAAAAACATATCCAGAAAAACAATCCATAGACATATCGAATCGCCTGTTTCCCACGTGTAAAAATTCATCCACCCCGGTGATTCATAAAAAAATGGTTTGTCACGGTTGTATCATACATTTACACAGTTAAACAATTTCAAAAGAAGCGAAATGCTCATCGAAGGCTATACTTAAGCAAATGTTTTCAACTAGATTTTTAGGGAAGTTATTTTTAAAAAGTAAGTTTTTCGGTACTGAAATTTCTTGCTTAAATGCAGAAATGGTATTGCAAATTCTTTTTATTTTGATAGCTTGCAAAACAATAATGCCAATAAAAACCTTTTTACTTAAGCAGGAGGAAAAATCTTGTTAGCTGTTAACTGTGAAATTGAATTCGCGTCTTTTATCATAGATTGTAGTGGAACAATTTGAGTCAATTTGTATGTTGATATCCAGGAAATTAAAGCTATTTTGATTAGAACTAGTCTTTTTGAGCATTAATGAACTATGAACTATGATAAATAGTTTTGCTAAGTTCAGAAAAATTAGGAAAATTTATACACAAAAGGTCATCAATGCATCTGCAACAAAGAGGTGTAGAGGAAGGATTGTCAATTAAATATTTTCTCTCATAATATAAAAGAAAAAGGTTGGCTAATGTAGAGCTAAAATTAGCTCCCATTGCAATGCCATTAATTTGTAGAAAACATGAATTACCATTTTTGAAAAAATTATTGAAAATACAAAATTTAAAAAGACCAAGAAAAAACAATTCATTAAAATCAAGGGAATCCTTGACCGAATTAAAAAGTTCTGACACAGAGGAAAAAAGTTCAATGTGTGGGATATTGGTGAAGAGGTTTTCAAAATCAAAAGTTTCTAAGCTATTTATATCAAGTATATTAAGTAAATTGATCACTTCAACATTATTATTAACAATCCAAAACCAATTCATAAAAGTTATAAGTCATTGAGTTTAAGTCATTATTCATTAAGTCATTTAGTTTAAATTGTTCTAGAATTTTTTTGAGAAAATGTTCGAGCTTTACACTCAGATTTTTTCCGATGGTGTTGGTGGCAGAGCATATAAAACGAAATCCAACATGTGTTTTATGAAATTTTGGAATTACATATAAGTAAGGAAAGTTAACAGAATCAGGACGTGGCAATTTAAAAAGTTTGTAAGCAGCAGCAAATTTTTTGATGATGGAGGATTCATTAAGTTTGGAGGGAACATAAGTGGTGGTTTTTTCTAGTTAATTTTTCAAAATTTGCGAAACCCCCTGCTTTTAGTTTTAGGTTTGAGCTCTAGTTTATTGTTTTTAGTTTAGCAAGTGGTGCTTTTGCCCATTATTACTCTATATTGCGTGTACTGGAGCTTAAACATTCTCTTTTAGTTCATAGTTAAAAATTTTAGTCTTTTGACCATATTTAATGAATCCTCCACGGCTGATGAGCTCTGGATTCACACTTTATCTTTTTCTATCTTATCTTTTCCTACTTAATAGCTGTTTGCATTTTTCTTTTTTATCATCATTAATTATTTATAATTTGTTTAATATTTGAAAATCTGTTTGCTTAATTTTATATATATATATATATATATATATATATATATATATATATATATATATATATATATATATATATATATATATATATATACCAAACTTAATTACTTATAGAGACTGCATTTCATTTCAAAGTCCAACATGTTAGTACTGCAACACCACTATTAATGCTAAAATTAGAAATGTGCACCCGTGGCAGTATTGAACTAGATGTACAATATAGGTAAATCAAAAAGGAAGCTCTCTTCCAATTTTGGAATGAACACTACTTTGTAAATGTTTGCATTCATTTGTACAAGTATTTTCTCCTTTTGCCATTTAATAACATTGTACTTTTTCTAGGTTATGCAGAAGCTGCAAATATTATTTGCTGGATATTCTCTGATGCCACCCACTGTGTTTGTTTTGATAGGAAATTTTCTGTCTCTGTCAGGTGTTGGATCATCTAGCAAAGTTTTTGAAGGTATTCTTCTGGTCTTTCGAAAGCTCTGAAACTTATAGTTAAATTTCAATTAAATAATACAATCGAAATTTCTTTTTAAGTTTATTATTGTATGTTTCTCTGTGCTAAACATTACTGATCATTTATTATTTTTGTATCTGAGAAGATTTGCTCAACTTAAAATTCCAACATTTTTTTGCAGACAAAAATGCAATTCTATTTTTCTGACGGTAAAGAATACATCCAAATACTGCAATATATGGATGTCATAGTCGGGCTGTTGGTGTATTCTTGTAGTGTTCTGCCTTAGCCCTAGCTTTTAGCAGGAATTTACACAGATTTAAACCCAAGCTTTTACCTTCTCTTTAGGGATAAGTTACACCATCTTTGCAAACTCTCCATGGTGTGTTGAATTAATTTTAGCTACCTGTGTGAAAGTTATCTTAGCTACATTAAGAGGATATGTAGTTCAAGCTTGGTTATGGCTATTTCAGACAGTGAATCACTTAAAAGTATGAAACTATGGTGTCTGAATGATGCAATCAGGCTGTTGGCACGTACTAATGGGTAGAATATTCAAAAATCATAATTTCCTTATTTTTTTTATCATTATTTAAAAAAATATATACAATGCATTATTATTTCTTACCACACATTAATTTTTTTCTTTCACTTTTTAGCGCAAAATGTCCTTTTTTGTATCAAAACATAATCATGGGTATTAAACTGTTTGTAAAATTGCAAAATGTTCTTTAAAATCACTCCAGATGCTCCTGAAATTACTTCTTTAAACATGGAAACCTTGCTATATGTAACAATGTATCTGGGCATATATGCATGCATGTGTTGTTATTAAAATTACAAAATATCTCTCATAATGCCCCCCCCCCCCCCAAGAAAATTATGGATGCATCATAGTAGGGAGGTTACATATCATTTGTCTATGTCATTTATTCAACTCAAAAATGCATTACTGAAATATATTAGGTTCTTTCAATGTATACTTATGAAACATTATCAGAAACTATCAAAACACCAAGTAAATTAACTTTACTTTAGTTCCTTAAGATATTTTTCTACTACTGTTAAAGATCATTTTAGTTTCATGTTTGTGAAAACAACATAGAAACTAAACATATTCTAGAGGGTCACGGATTACCACACCAGTGCTAGGAATGCGACTGTAGCAGATTAGTATAAAGTTCACTAACAAGGACTGCAAAGTCAGAGTCAGACTGATTTTGACGTAAAAGAGTCATAAGTCGGGAACTTTAAAATTCTAGGAGTTACTCTCTTTCTCCTCTACTCTCCATTCCTATTAATTTCTAAAATGAGTCGTAAGTTTTTATTGCAAAAGATTTTCTTGCCTGAAAACATTAATATCAAATTGCTTCAGGATCATCTTCTATTAAAATGAATCAATTTGATTGTTTTAAATTTAATCACATTTATTTAATTATTTTTTTTGTCTTTACAGAATGCTTCTCAAAACTGGGACAGTTAATCAGTGAATTCCCAAGACTTGTGACTGAGTCTCAATTTGTGATTGTTCCTGGTCCTGATGATCCTGGGGTTCCATATGTTTTACCCAGGTATTAACTATGATTTTTTATGCATGTTAGCATCCATTAATTGAATTTAATGGTGTTATAGAGAAAAAAATTCAGGCATGAAATTTTCAATTGAAAAATGAGAATATTTTTAAATTTAACTGCAAAAGAGACTAGAATGATTCTCTGGATTAATCAGTTATGAATCATAGGAATTTGCAATGTCGTAATAAAAAAATGAAGGGGAAGTGAGAACTGTCATAATAAGGAATTATAATAATAAATGTTTATGTAGACTGCTGGCTCTGCTTAAACATATACTGTTGGTTCAATATCAATATAGATAATTTGGCTAAGCGGTACAAAATTGGTAACACTCGTCTTAAATTGTAATTATAAACCAATGTAAAGAGTTTTTAAAATGAACTATGAAATAAACATGTAATAAGTACAAACTATATAAATTTATAAAAATGAACTTTGAGCTTGAATTGCAAAATCATTGTATCCCTTTTCCAAACTATAAAGCAAATTTTAATCCTTATCTTGATTTAGCAAATGATTGCTATTGTTCACCCAAAGATGGGGGAGGCCTCACTGCATTGTTGCTGATTAAATTGTTGATGTCTGTGCCATATCTAAGAGTAACTTAAAAATTCATTATTTAATTTGCAATAACTTCTTGTTATGTTGTACTGGTGTAGAGACAAAGAAAAAAAAGTAAACAAGAAATAACAAGCCTTGCATGATGTAGCAAGGAGCTGCTGTACTTTTTATTTATTCAAAATTTTTCAAGTATAGTTTCAGTGTTTGCAAAAACTGACCAGACTTATCAGATTATCCAGAGAAATTGTTTGATTTAACAGAGTTCCTTATTACAACGTCCATGGAGAAATATTTGTTTCCAAAATGTTTTCCTCTTTTAGTGGCGTATTTATCCATCTCCCAATGAGGAGGGCCTGACAGTATGTATGTATGTTTGTGCCTATTTATGATTCATTAGTGCATCCTCCTCTATCCATAAAAACAAAATTTCTCGCTATGACACTGCTGATTTAGATATGCAGAGATTTAATTTATCTGATTTTGTAAGAGATTTCAGAAAAGTAATTCATTTTCAGAGAACTCCTTTTACTAGTTATAATTTTTACATAACAAATGTAACACACAATACTATACTGAAAATTGCAATAAAAATAACAGCAAATTAACTATTAAATAAATCATTACTTCATTGTAGGAATTATGGTCTTCTGTGTATTAATGTTCTTAATATTTCTATTGCTATTTTACCACAGTTACTTTAACATGGATATTTGTCATTTGGTTGATTTTGAAGTGATATTGGAATTCTCTTTTTATTAGAAAAATGTATAGTTGGTAAATGTAGCAAAATGTTTTTACTTATAAATAATATCCATCATATTAAATTATAAGTTAGTTAAATCAGAGCATAGATCAAAAAGTTTTTTTTCTTCAACATTAAAGTATGTTTGTGTCATGTTGTTTCAAGGATTTGTGGTAGATAACTAATGTTTAATGTGTATTTTTCAAACATTTAGTTGCAAATGATAATTACTTTTTATCTATGGTGGTGGTACAACTGTTGACCTACAATATTTTCTGTTTTTGCAACTGTGATAATTAATTACGGGTCGCAAAAAACATAGTTCTCAGCTAACTTACAATAGCTATGCTAGTTAAAATGTTTTTTTATAATGAAAGATCTGAAAAATCTGGATATAAAATTGTATTTTAACTGAGCTCTGATGTGTCTTAAATGTCTGCTAGAAGGAAGAAGTTGATGCACTTTCAATTGATCACTAAGACCAGACTTCAAAAAATTGCAAACTCATCCACCCCCGCCCCTTCAGAGTTTAGACATAAAATCTTTTGTTTTTTATGCCTAGCCATAAAATCAGCTTGTAACTGATAATTCATTTTCTCATAAGATAAATAAATAACTTTGTGCTGAAAAGTAAAGTAAGAAATAACAACATTAAAAAGCAGAAATTGCAGATTACTGCAGACACGTGTTTCGGCGTTACAAGGAATGCCTTTTTCTATGCAAAAGAACTTTTATGGTACCTGTAAGAAAGCTCTTGACCTTTGGTTGCATTCCTATTAGTTCTTTATTGATTTATAATTTTCTGATTTGTTGTTTGGTTAATCCGTTATTTTTATCTTTTAAGCTGTTTTCTTATCTGGCTCTTGGCTTTTGTCGGATATCTTTTCACCCATAAGCTCATTTCTTCTCTGCATTGAAAAAGGCGTTTCATGGAATGCCAAAACACGTGTCTGCAGTAATCTGCAATTTGTGCTTTTTGATGTTGTTATTTCTTACTTTACTTTCTTACTTCATTTCAAATTCAAAAGTAATTGTATACCTAGTCATTGTGTTCTCTGTGCTGTATTCAAATTAATTTTGCTTTCTTTTTGTTCTTCAATTAAATGAACTAAATATTTATTCATTATCCTTTTGCTACAATGTGATTTTAGTGTTTAGTGTAACATGAATTTTAATCTACTCCTTTTAGACCAGCAATCCCATTTTCTTATGTGGGTGATTTCAAGAAGAAAGTGCCTAATGCAATATTTGCTTCAAATCCCTGCCGTTTACAGTACTGCTCGCAAGATATCTTAATATTTCGTGAAGATATTATTTCAAAGATGTGTCGTAACAGCATTTACACTCCTTGGGAATATGAAGAGAAAGTGGACATACCCAGCCTCGTAAGCATATTCATACCATTTATTTGTAAATATTACCCAGGTTTTAGAATTCAATCGGTCTTTTTAAGCCTGGGAATACAACTCCTCATTTTATAGTAGTGATTATTATTCAATTATAGTTCAGTTCTCCTCTTATAATTATTCATATTATTTATCATAAGTTGGTAAAATGGCAGAATACCATGTGTACCTTTCTAATTCTTTTCACACTTAAAACAAAATGTGTGATCGTAGAACAGGTTTTTCAACACATTACACCGTCTCCGAATGTTTCAAAATTTATTTAAACAAATTATAACTGAAATTCAATTCGGGAAAATTAGTTTTTGAGTTCAAGTAGTGTAGATCATTGAGAAGGAATAGATGGAGAGAGTGCAACCCTACTATCCCGATACGGCAACAGTACCATGTGACTTGGGGAGCAATTTCGAGTTGACCGTAACCGCTGAAGAAGTTTTCATTAGCTGAAGCCATGCATGATAACAACCTTTAATTGTAGAAGGGAAAAATTAGATTTATAGTAATAGTGCAGTATTCTAGCATTGTAAACTGTGAGGAAAAAGCCGCACCAGGAGGTCCAGTAAATTTTCCCTAGCATGTACGAATGTTTATCACTTCTAAATAAAGAAAAAATAACATTTATATGCATTCAACAAGTACAAATTCCACAGTTGCCTATAATTTTTAAATGTTTGTACTTATTTTACCTATAAAAATTATAAATTATTGTATATCTTGAGTGCAAATAACATTTTATTTCCATAAAAACACTTTTTACTTAACTAGTAATTATTTTAACGGCTCTTAAGCATTTTGTGTACATTTGCTTTGTTGGCGAGTATCTTCTCGCCAAGCTCCTGTAAACAGCAGATGCGCAAGAATCAAGATTTGCTATTTTCATGCTTCAATTTAAATACTAGTATGCCTGCGTATGAAATCATTTCAAAACATTGATTACAATACATATGAATCCATAAATTTTCAGTCAATAACAACACTTTAAACTATTTGTACATGCCCGTCATTTCAGCGAATAAACATCAAAATACATGAAAAATGCAATTACATTATATTTTAAAATCTGGAAAGAAGTGAGGAGAGGGAATTTGAATGATTGGCCTGTATTTGTATCCGTTATTTATTTATTTATTTATTATTATGCGGTTAAGGAGTTGGAGCCAGAGTTGCTCTGATTTGTAGCCCCGACTTCATAATAAACGCTGTCGCGTCGTCTGAAAAATATTTAATGCCAAAAGAGCGATTGCGTGCCAAAACGTGACAACTTCCCAGCCAAACAAGTCACCTGACCTGGGGAACATTGGGTCCCAAGCTTATTTCACTGAGACATTTGCTATGGCTCCCTCCATTAGTATTCCTTCTCAATGGTGTAGATAGACGATATTAATTCGTGTTTCTAAAAGTTGTAATTTTGCATGCATTTCAGGCTATCCTGTTTTATTCATACTAAGGTCGAAATACAAAACATCTGCAAAGGAATTCACTTAAGTATATTTAGTTGAGGAAATTCTCAACTCAAAGAGCAATTGCACATAAGTACCATATATTCAAAGTTAAGAGATAAAACAATAGCGAACAAAGAACGTTCGATAGGAAAGAAATTGACAAAGAGGCGGAAAAAAATATTTGGAGAAATATTTTTTATAATTATCGTATTTAAGCATTTAAAACAATATAATCTTTTTTAATATTATAACGAGAGAGGGCTGATTTTTGTATGTTTATATGTTCGAGATAATTTCCGGAACCATTGCAACTATTTGAAAAATTCTTTCACAATATGAAAGGTGCATTCTTACTGAGTGATATAGGCTATAAATTATACATATATGTACTTATATTATTTTTTAAAACCAATAGTTTGTCTTTGCCACCAGTTTATGTTTCACACCATTTTATTGTTATAAATGTAAAAAGAAACAGTGATTGTCCCGCACTTGCAGTGACAGAAAAATCGAAGCATATCTCCGAACTGACTGCTCTACAAAGTCAGCATAAGAACCTCCAAAAACTTGACATGTATTTGAGACTGCAGAAGATAAGGTATATAGCATTCTATTAGCCTTGGATATTGCGAACCATTAAGACTCACAAAATGTTTATGCATCACAATTTATATAACTGAGATTCGCTTCAAGTAAATTAGTATTTGAATTCAAGTAGTGTAGATAGACAATATTAATCCATGTTTCTAAAAGTTATAATTTTGCATGCCTTCGAGCTATCCTTTGAGGTTTTTTACTCCATACTAATATTATTGTTTTGTATATGTTTTGAGTAATCTCCGGAACCACTGCACCTATTCAAAAAATTGCTTCTTTGTATGAAAGGCACATTCTTGCAGAGTAACATCTATACTAATATTATAGAGAGAGAGAGAGAGGGGATTTTGTATGTTTATATATGTTCCAGGTAATCTCCAAAACCATTGAACCTATTTGAAAAATTCCTACACTATATGAAAGGTGCATTTTTACTGAATGACACATTCTATAAATTATGCATATATTTTTTTACTAATTTTAAAACTAATAAGTTATCTTTGCTATCAGTATGTTTTCACTGTTTTGTACTTATAAATGTAAAATCCAATTCTGATGGGGTAGTTATGTCTGGAAAAGAGTCCTCTTCGAGTGGTATGCTGAGGAAGAGAAGAGGAATAACGTTGCCATCTTAAGAGCAATCAAACGCTTTATATGAATGTGAGGCTGTGTTTCTAAAAGTTTCAATTTTGCTTGCATAACTTCAGGTACTATATGCATACTAAAATCAAAATAGAAAACATCCACTATTGAATTCATTCAAGTTGTATTTAGTTTAGAGAGTTCTTTAATCAAAGTGTAATTGCACATAGTTTCCGTTCTTTTACAGTTAAGATTTAAAACATCAACGAACAAAGAACATTCAACACGAAAGAAATTATCAAAGAAGGGAAAAGAAGAAATAAAAATGATTTGAAGAAATATTCTTCATGATGACCGTATCTCAACGTTTAAAACGAAATATTAACTTACAAATATCCCATCCAAAACAAATTGCAAAGAAAAAAAAGTGAAAAAAAGCAGTTTTCCGAAAAAAATGAGTTTAAGAGGTTGAACGACATCCTGGTATTGATAAAAACGCACTTCTGAATAGAATATCCCATATTCATCCTACTGGCTAATCGACATTTTTTTACTTAAGAATTATTTTAGAACATTTTTGCAGTTCAATACCTTTCTTAAGTCTTTTGACAGGTAATGGACAGGTCTTGTCAACATATCAAACACCTTGAATAAAAATCGTACTTTTAGAGGACTATACCCTTTGAAGCTAACCTTACTTGATGCATACAACTTTCAAACTCCGTTCGTAAACTCAAAGAATTTTTTGTAACAATTTCACAATAAAATCAACTTTTTGGTCTTTTTGCTTTGTGGCAAACATTTAAAAATATCTCTGTAACGACGTGTTGCAAGGAGAGTAAAACAGACAGAAAAACAAAAACAAAAAAGACCATTTGAAGCGAAGCGACCTTTGAAGCCAAGTGTAAACAGGGAAGTTTTGTTTACCTGCGCCGCAGAGAATCGATGATAACGATTCTGTAAGGACAAGATTGATGCATGATTGCAACCTACTAAACAAGTATGTTTCTAATTGCGCAAACAATTTAGTAGGCGATCAGCGAATCAAATCGCCTATGATACCTGAATGCAAAGTAATGTTTATCAGCATACCCGGTGGAACTGAAAAAAGTTTAAGAAATATAAGACTGGCCAAAATCAACAAGCAGACTAAGGATGTGTGTGCAAGTTTTTTTTTTTTTTTTAAATCTTAATTGCAGCAATTTTACTTAGTGGTGGAAAAACTGATCACTCTAGATGTTCATAAGAAAAAAATGGGCCATTTGCAAAGTGTCTTGAGGTAAGCCCCATAATGCTGGATAGATATTCGATGAGCCACTGTTTGAATATAGAAACCGTGGATAGAATTCTAAAAGAACTAAAAGGTTAAGAAAACATTATGAGAGGTGTCACCTTCACATTTACCTGCGATTTTAATCAAATTATTCCTGTGGTTCCCAAATGAATGCTTGCAGATATACTTCAAGCCTGTTTAAAGTTGTTTCCTTTTAGGAACTCTGTACAATCTCTGTATCTTAAGAACACTTTTAAAAGCCTATATTTATTCTATTAAAATTAAAGGTGGTATTCCAATAATTTTGTTGTTAAGCTTGAATTTGTCTAATGTATACAAAGGAAATCAATATGGACTAATATGATTTAGAGTATTATTCTTACTGGACCAGCAGCAGGTCAATCAGCTCATATTCCTTGAATTCCCATGGTCCTTGCACATTTCCATTTCAAATATAAACAACTGCAATTTTTAATGAAAATTTCTTATACCATCACCTCATCAAAACTGAAGGTCCAATGTACAATTACGCGGAGTACAATGTTATATTTAGGAAGATTATATTGTTCCCTGGGAAGTAAAGATTAGATTGTTCTTCATTAGGAAATAAAGTGAATATTTTCTTCAGAACCACAAAAAAAAAAAAAAAAAAAGTTGCATACCATGATATTTTAAAATAAAATATCTGCATAATGTTTATTTAAAACAGATAATTTTTCAAGTCAGACAAGCTTGGTTCAGGCCTCTAGTAATTTATAATTCCCATGTTTTTCTATGGTACACAATGATAGAAACTCATAGTTAACAATTAAAATCTTGTCAAAAGGACGAAAAATGGGGTGATGGTTAGGTTTGCTGTAACTGAAACGGCAATCTGGTGGTTACTCTCATTAGCACCAATTTTTGTGACATACACTATTTGAATTGAATCATTTTCTGTATTTTTATATTTGAATGCAAACATAAAGAGTTTGTAGATTTTTACTCTAAAGAAAATAATTTAGTTTTCAGTACTATTATTGAGTCTGTAATAGATATGTTTTTATTTGAACATCAAACAGACGAACTTCGTATTAACTCTTTCAAAACTTGTTTAAAAGCTATAGTATTGCATAATAGAAACATGTTGCCCTAGGTACTACTGCCACACTCAGTTAAAGTGAAGGAAACATATGGAGATTATTGCAGTTCAATGCAGTATAATTTTAAAGAAATGCTTCACCATTAGTGGTTTTAGAAAACCAACTATGTATTGAGAAGCATAGATTGAATCTTTTTGTATTGACAATACAATGTGGACATTCTTATTTGGAGATAAAACTCTTATCTTCCATTGTGGATTATCACTTGTCACTCCATTGTTGGTTGGAGTCAGTCATCCTTAAAATTTTCTGAATATACTGTTAATACTTGCTAAGCAAATTGTAAATGTTAACATAAGCAAATTAGACATTTAGTATGGCCAAGTGTTAGAACTCTAAACTCTTCCTTGCAATTTGAAATAACTAAAATATAACACATTGTGCAAAATTTCAATATGTGTAATTAGTAATATTAAATAGTTTTAATTCTTTTCATACATAGATATGAATTAATTTTGTTTTTGTTTTCCTATTTCCCTTTTTCACGGCCATTATGAATAATGGCTCTTACATACTAATTGTTTGTACATATGACATTTTGTATGAACCAAGTTCTGTATATATTCATGTTTAGTGTAGCTCATGCTTATTTTTTTTTTCTTGAGAGTGAAAAATAGCAAATTTGAGGAGTTTAAAAAAAAAGTAGAGTTACCTCTTTATTACGGTTGCAGCAGATTTTACAGTAACTTGTGTACATTTATAACATGGGTGCAAGACCTTCCGTCTCAGGACGGATTTCCGTCTTGGACAAAATTTCCGAGACGGAGGTCAGGACGGAAAGAAATTCGATGAATTTCTTTCAGTTTTTACTTAAAAAAGAAAAATTGAGTGTTTGAAAAATATGCTTTAATTACTGGACCGTTTCATAACCACGAATTTACATTGAGATTCTCTCGGTTTTCCGCCATGGGCTTGTTTTGTTTGCAACGTGCTTTTGAAGGAGTGGCTTTTCGACTCGCGCCATTTGACTTTTTTAGGTATAGCTCTGTTATTTCCAACTCACTGCATTGCAGACCAAGGAGTTGCTCACTATTCTCCCTGATTTTTCTAAATAATTGACTCTAATTGAAAATTTAGCCGTTTCTCATGCTATTTTCGATCATCCTTTCGTTTCTTTCATTTGCGTTCTTTTTTTTTTTTTCTTGCCAACTTTACACGCATAAATGAAAATTATATACGCTCTTAAAATGTCTTAAGAGTTGAATCTGAATCACCGATTGAGAGTGATTGCTGACAAGATGAAATGTTTTCGCCACAGCAAAATGCGTCCACATACCGGGTAAAACGGAAACTATCAGGGATTTTGGAGATTTCAATGAAAATGGGAATTTCGGAAATAATCGAGGGGAAATTTCAAGCTGGTTGGAAACACCGATGGGCAGCTGTTCCTGCATTTTGAACAAAGACTTGAGGAATCACTAAATTCCAATGTCAAAGAATCTAACAATTGCTAGAATGGAAATATGGGGGGGGGGGGAGAGAAAGGAAAGGAGAAAAATAACGGCAGCACGAATTTGCGAAAAAGCGCTGCTCTTGCAAAGAGGGTAATCAGTCCGCAAATTAACCCACAATACTGAGGTCTTAAAACCTTGATATCTTGGACAATCTAAGAGGGGGGGGGGGGCGTTACTCAAGGGTTACAGTATAAAATATCGAAAAACTGAATTGAAAGCCATTTTTGAAGCTAGTAGTGGTTCGATATTTCTCCTCTGCAAACTCTTAAAAATTTAAAAGTAAAAAAGTTTTAGGCTGTCTTTAATGATGTAAAAGTGGGGAGGAGGAGGAGGTTTAAAAAAAAATATCAAAAAATGGAGTCTTAAAAACACTAATTTAGGCAATCTTTGGTGAATTTATGAGAGGTGGTTTTGGTGTTTTAACATGAAAATATTTTGTAGATGATGTATTAAAAACTATTTGAGGCTATAATAATGACTTGAGTGAAATGGCATTTGGGAACCTCTCCCGAAAAGTGTTTGTAATTGAAGTCTTAAAACTTTTAGGCTGTCTTTGGCAATGTTAAGAGGGAGGGAGCGGGCTCTCTTTAGGCGAAATTCCGAAGCTAGAGTCATAAAAGCGCAACTTTAGACCGTCTTGGGGTTCGGGGTTCCCCTTTCCCAAAAAATATTCAAAGCTGAAGTATTCAGAACTCAGCTTTAGGTAATCTTTAAAAGACTTAAGAAGAGGGAATTCGAAGGCTTTCTCTCAATAAGTTTTAGAATTTAAATTCTTAAATCTTCGGTGATGAAAAGGGGAACTGCAAATTTAGTGAACTTAGGGGAAGGAGTTCGGGGGGGGGGGGATTCTCTTCCCGGAAAATTTCTCGGTGCTGAAGTATTGAAATGCAATTTTGGCTATTTTTGAGGGAGTTAAGAGTTAGGAAATTTAGGGGTCTTTCTCGAAACATTTTCGAAATTGAAGTCTTAAAACTTGGGGTTTTCTTTGGCGATGTGTGGAAGGGAGTTGATCTCTCAATAGAAAAATAAATCTTAAACAAAAACTTACACTGCGTTTAGTAAACACAATGAGGAGGGGGAGTGTATTCCGCACATCAGCCCGAAATATTTCCGTTTCTGAAATTTTAAGAGCTTGTTTTGGGCTACCTTTGGATGACTTAAGGGGAAGGGTGTAGGAAGTTTCTTTCAAAAAGGTTCCAAAATTAAAGTATTAAAACTTTTAGGCTGTCATAAATCATGTTTATAGGTAAGAGGGGTACTATTCCTACAAAATAATGGCATTATCTTAAACTTAATCCTTAAAAATTGAAATTTAGGATATTTGTGGTGAACTCAGAGAAAGGGTTTCGGGAGTTTTCTTCCAAAAATGTATTGATGCTGAAAATTTAAAGCGCCACTTTAGGCTATATTTGAGTGCCTTAAGAGGGATGTGATTTAGAAAGCCTGCCTGGGGTTAGGATTCAGTTCCCCTATTTCTTTTTTTAATTAATGAATATTGGAAATGATACCTTGTTTAAAAAATATATCTACTTCACTGAAGCGGTTTTTTATAGCTAATTTCACCACCTGCTATCTTATAAAAGAATTCTTTTTTAAATGAAGACTGTGTCGGGGAATGGTGCTAGTTCATTATCATTAGTCGGCCATACTCTTCCCCCACCTTTTCTTCTTTTCTGGTTTGTTGGCGCTACCATATGTAGACATTCTGATCAGAACTAATTTATGTTGCAAAAGTGAAAACCTTATGTCTTAAGCGATTTTATTGCTACAATAAAAATGTTTACGATTGGCAAAAACTAATGGTGGGGCGCTGCGAACACTTTTACCCCTAACATTATCCAACATCGTCTAAAATTGCGTTTTTGGAACTTCAATTTCGAAATATTGCCAAAGAAGGGTTCCAGAACTCCATCCCTTCCATAGTGCATTCAAAAAGCGTATAAACGTTATGAAAGATGGAGTATAATTTCGTTTTTAAAACCACGATTTTGGGGAGAGCCCAGAGCGCCCCCCCCCCTTCTCTAATATTTTTGAAGGCTGCCCAATATTGTGATTTTGGGACTATCAGTTTGAAATAATTGATGTAAGAGTTCCTGAACCCCTCCTTTCCCAGAACTTGACCAAAATGGCCTACCATAGCGTTTTTTGGACTTCAGTTTCAAAAACTTCTGGGGGAGAGCCCCCAGACCCCCCCTCCACTTATTGCCAGATTTTAGATTTTTTGGAATTATGCTGCCAAAACGCTTAAATATTACAATTTACAGGCTTAAAATTGAAATCAAACACTGTTTCCAAATTTGGCATTGAAATCTACAACATTTATACACATAAATTTTTCCTTAAGCCTGCATGTTGGGGGGGGGGGGGGCTGAAAATATTTTCCGTCCTGAATACATCACCAAACTTGCACCCATGATTTATAAATTAATAAAAAATTAAGAAACTAATTGGTTACATTTTTTTTTTTTTTGCAGTTTGTTAAAAGTGTTATTGGAAATGCTCATCTTTTGCCTCTTGCGTTGAATGTTGCTCCTCGATACTGGGAGTATGATTATGCACTCTGGTTGTACCCTCTTCCAGATGTTGTTGTTTGTGCAGATAAGTATGATCCATACACAGTGACTAGCAATAACTGTACATTCTTTAATCCCGTAAGTGCTTTTTTATGTCTTGATGCAGTTTTTTTTTTTTTTTTTTTGAGAATACCTTATTTATATGCTGAAATATGACGCCTCTTACTGAAGCCGTTTGGTCTCCTACCTTTTGAGGAAGGGTTGGCCCAGTATCTTTTGCTTCCTGTACCAGCCTCTTCCTCTCCTGCCTGTGCCAGTTGCCATTTTGTGCTTAAGGCTGCTCTTCAGTGGGGAAGAAAAACGATCTCGCTTGAAAATGGGCTTTTTCTTTAAACGAAAGCAGTGCTCATCAGTGAAGTGATTGACACTTCAACAACCAATAGAACGAACGGTGACCGATGAAAGTGTGGATCATGTGACCTGTCACATTTTGCAGGGGGACAGACCGGACGCTCCCCCTGCTGTGCAGAGTAGTCGAAGCAATGAGGTGTAGCTGACGGCGAAATGAAACCGCAGCTTTTTGCAGACCCTTCCAAGGAAATTCTAGTTCTTTCCCTCTTGCATTTTACATTGCCGCGCATTTTGTAATCCTGCTTGTGATATTAATTTATTTGTATTCGCACTAAAATTAATTTTGAAACGAAGATTTTTTCCCCCATTAATACGGTTAAAGATCTCATCTAGGAAAAATTAACGAATGAATGAATATTTGCAATAAATAAATTCATAAATTTGTTTTATTTTTAGAAAAATGTTCGTTATTGAAAATTGATGATTTCAAAAAAGGAAGGAAAAAAAAAAGATAGCTTGCATGACCACACTGAAATTTAACGAAATGAACTCCAAATTCTAACCAAAAAATATTCTTTAAAAATGGATGATCCTACTTAATATATTTGAAAAATCGAGTGCCAAATGAAAGTGGGGACTAAAAATACTAGTTATCGGTTGGCGAAATTGTTTCGCTTCCGCTGCCTGTTTGCCATTCTCCCCAACCCCACATCCGAGTTGCCAGAAAACATTCTTCTTAAAAATGAAACTAGATCCTCTTTGCATAGTTAATACTTGATTGTACAATAAACATTAATGCCACTAATTAGTTATATTAACCTTTATTTGAACTGATAATATTTATATTTTAGTGGTAAATTAAATGCTACTTTATTGGTTAGTTACCTGTTTTACAAATGGAGTGGCGACTACAAAAAATGTGTCTACTATAATTGCCTTTTCTCACCACTGGTGATCAGAAAATTAACCCAATCTTTATCTTTGAATCCTTTTGTTTTTGAAAAAATATTTATTTATTTATCTAATTACTATATGCAGATGAGAAGGCTACGATAGCATTTCTCAAGGGGTTGTTATGGTGAAAGTTCTTTCAAATTGAGCATAACATCGGCAAAGTCGCGGAGGGCTACGGAGAAGGATTTCCTGAATTTGAAAAATTAAAGATTTTTCTGTGATCTTTGTTTGTATGCAGGGGTGCTCACCCTGCTCCAAGCTCAAAGGCACAAATCACCCCTTCCCCACTCTCAATGTTTGTAAACTTTCTTGCGTTGAAATTTTGGAATAAAGCTAAACCTAGCACTTTTAGAGTCTCAAATTCCCAGTTACCAAATTCGGCAAAATACATGAGGTATTACATACACTATATGACCAAAAGTATTGGGACACTTTCAAAAATTCACAATTTTACGGATTTCTCAAGAAATAAAAGACCAATTGCTCTCTGCTATGTAATTTTTTTTCACCTGAAAAGTATACTCCAGACGTCAAATCCAATAACAATTAAGTTTGCTATTCATTTAGGGGACCAGCAACAAATAATCTGTTCTTATCATTAATCACTCTGTAACGCTGGCAGGAAAGTGTTGCCAGTTTGGGAACGACCCCTTACCATTCGTCGCCTATCCTAGAATTATAGAAATTCGGCTCATTAGATCGCTGATAACTTTTTAAATTTTAAAGAAATTGCGGTGGAATTTTTTTTTCATGGATTGTAGGATATATCTGAGCTTTGGATTATGAACGTTATAAATTGCTATCTTCCGTGCATGCGCAGTGAAAAATTAATTGCTTTAATTGTTCATATTTCATCAAATTTTCAATATTTTAACTTCAAATTTTATTATTATATCTCTCTAAAATGCTGTCAAATATTCTAAAAGTTTAGTAACGTTTGACGAAATACTCTGCGTGATATGAGGCGAAAACCTTCAAAAAAAATTTGCATTTTTGAAAGAAATGCTTATATTTTCATGGGTATTAGAGATACTTTCAAAAAAATATAAAAATAAGTTTTTGACAGATTTTTAACTCATTTCTAAAAATTATAGCTTATTCCCAGCAATTTACAATGAAAAATGATCAAAAAACCTTTTTAATTTCCTCAATTTGTTGTTGGTCCCCTAAATGAATAGCAGACTTGATTTTTATTGGAAAATGACAACTAGAGTATACATTTTATGCGAAACAATTATAGACCAATTGGTCTATTATTTCTCGAGAAATCCCTAAAAATGTGAATTTTTGAAAGTGACCCAATACTTTTGGTCATATAGTGTAAATAGTGCTTCTGCTTCAACACATTGAGTTTTTATTAAATTTTTCTAATAAGTCTTGTGAATGTCTGATCCTCGTTAGTTGTCATAATAAATATTAAGCGGTGTCCTTTTTCTCAGGACGCCCGAAAATATTACCTAGATGTATATCTGCCTGAAAAAAAAAAAATCTCGAAATACTTACGTGAAAAAAATCTCAACGCCTCGTTCTGCCAGATTTTTAAGTTTTTATCGCTCTGCCTCGTTTTCATGCATCTTGCATTTAATGAATCAATAATAAAAAATAAAAAAAGGGCAAGAAACAGATTTGCAGGAAATACATAAAGTTACAACAAAAATGAAAATTAACAGCTTACATTTAGGAAAGCAATTATAAGTACAAGTAAGGGTATTTCACAATTTAAAAAAAGAAAAAAAAAAGACAAACTTTTTTTTTTTAAAGTTCTGTGTTACGCACTTCTGTGCCGAAAAATTATGGTATCGTGTCTTCAGTCACAGAATAAAATGAATGTTCTAATCAAATGATTATCAAGTAATTTTCATTCGTACTGAACAAAAATCTCTTTTGAGATCCCACGTTTTCTATTCTATTGACTCCTAGTAATATGTAAATAGAACGAGAGAAAGGATTTAGCTTCTTGTTTAGGAGAGGGAACCATTTCTATATTTCATTAATATGATCTTCATCGTAAGCATACTATTTACTCAGAAATACTCCCTATTTTCCCAAGCACTCTGTTTGGGGGCTAGGCCTTTTAGTTTTCTCGAAAATAAAATTTTCAAAATGCAGTTTTAGACGATCTCTGGTAGTATTTGGAAGTAAGTAAGAGGTCCTGTGATCTTCCACCAGCAAATTTTTGAACTTGAAACGCCAAAAACACAATTTCAGGTAGTCTTCAATTCTGTTAGGAAACGGGGAGTTCGGAAGCTTTCCACGAAATTTTTCGAAATAGTCTAAAAATGCAGTCTTAGTGTGATGTTAGGGGGGAGGCAAAATTTTCAAAGTGTTATAAACATGATTCTAGGCCATCTTTAGTAGCATTCGGAGACCTGCAGGTTTTTGAAATCAAAGTTCCAAAAATGCAATTTTAGACGACTTTTTTTTAGTGGTCAAAGAAGGACTTTTCGCAAACTCCCTTCCCGAAATTTTTCGAAATTAAAGTCATAAAAACGAAATTTAAGACGATCTTTAATGATGTTTTTTTTAAGGGAGGAGGGGGGGGGGTGCTTATGTGACCTGAAAACCATTAATGCCTGTAATTAATTTTTTCTGCATTGTATTAAAATACTAATCTAGCTTCTGAGAATGAAAATAGAAAGCAGTGAAAACTTGTAACCCCCATTCTATATTGTTCACATCTTAGTTAGCTTTGTCAGCAACATAAGGCTGAAAAACATCATTAAAACTAATACATACAATGCTTAGTAATTCTAGCTTGGTGTGTTTTTTACATTAACCGAATCCTATTAAATTACTAATATATTTTTCATGATTTTCTATGTATTTAATGAGTATGTTGGTGTACGGAATGTTTTCCGCAACTGAATAAATGTTTTTGAAAAGTATTTTTATTCTCCAAAAATACAGCTTCCAAATTCTTATAAAGATAAATAAAAAAAGAAAACTATTTCTATTGTGAAAACTTTCTGAAGACATCAGAAAGCCTTCTGTATTTTTGTTTTCTTATCAATCTTAAATGTCGGTATTAGTAATCTGGAAATTTTGTATTTGGATGAAATTTTGCTTTTTAATTTCATCCACATTGATGTTTTTTTTCTGAAATGTAATTTTACACCCCACCCCCTTTTAAAAGTAAAATCTACTTAAGTTAAACTTTAAATGAACACAAACGATTAGTAACCATGGCGACGAAAATTTGACTTCTTAGTAAATATTAAAACAACGAGGTAGAGTTATTCTTGTCATCATGACAATCTGAAAAATCAGAGCAACATCAGCTTTGGTCAAGTAAGGATAATAAGCATTCGCAATTGCTCAAAAAAAAAAAAAAAACTTATTTTTTTTCTAGAAGAATAAATATTTTCCTGAATTTTAGTTGTATTCCAAAAATGATAGCGCTGTTGGAGAAATAATATTTAAGCAACGTACTTCAAAAAATATAAAACATGTTTTTTAATTGTAAAGACTATTTGTACAAGCTTGATTCGCTCTGAAAAGTATGGAATAACACAAGTACATGATTTCTTGATTAAAACACTCAAAACCTGCAGTTAATCACAATTTCGATATATTTAAGCTATTTCCAAGTTAGCTAATTAAAAATAAGTATTTCAACTTATTTTAGTTATTTATTTATTTTTTCATTGTTTCTGGCAATAGATAAAAACTTGAGGTAAAACGCAGGAATTATGACACAAAATGTAAGCTAGGAAATAGTCTGTAATAAAAATAAAATTAACTAAAATTCCTATTGCTGCGCTGGAAAATAAAAATTATGCTATTTTGTTTCTCACGTAATGTTTTAAAAACTGTATAATAATATCGTATACATGTCTTAAAAGAAGGAGTAATACTGCGACCCCATAAGAAACGTTTCACAATTCTATTTGGGGTCAAATTATGCATCGTTTTCCTCTTTAGGAAGTTTTCTAAAGAGAAATACAGTAAAATCCTATTACAACGTATACTTATGCAACGAAATACTTGTTTCAACCAAATAAATTTCTAGTCCCGATTCTGAAATTCGATGAATTTTACTGTATATTATGAATTACATGTTCAATGTGCATCTACCTTCTAAAGAAATTTGACAAGTCTGGCTCTGAAAGACACAAATAATTTTCAAAAACGTTTGTTGAGCTGTGGAAAGCACTTTATGTGTGTACATTTGTAGTACCATAAAACACATGTAAAACGATGCAAAATACCTAGTATCTGGAATACGATTTAATCTATATATAAAAATATTTTTCTACTGGAAGGGAAAAATGTCAACTTTTCGCATTCCACAGCATTATAACAATGTTCATTATATTGTTAATAAACAATTTGACTCAGAAATATCCCTTTCAAATCTATTTTTGTTCAAACCACAAACTTGAAAAAAAGCAGATGTTGCTAATTTAACAGCTAATAGCACGCATCTACATGGATTCACTTTCAAAAGCACTTGATTCTTCAAGAAGGCCTCAGGAGAAGAGGAGAACGTCCAGCGAAGGTCATTGAGGGGAATAAATCTTGCACCCCATTAGCGCTATCCCCTCAAAAAGGGGCGGTTACTAATGGGAGGCGGAGCGAATGCAAAAAGTGAACGTATTTTGAAATTTTTTTCAATAGTTAGAACCCGATATTTGCTTAAAACATGGTCGCATTATTTTAAACAAGATCTCAAAAGAGAGCTGGAAATATTTTGCGTGTCAGGGCGTTCTTAAAATTTCGATAGCACGAGTTGCAGATGTTTTACAGAGCGAAATGTCCAACAGTACCTCGTTTTCGAAGAAATTAATTTTTTCTCGAATTTTAAAAAATCGGAGAATGGACTCATCAAAAAAGTAAAAACTAAAATACACAGGCATGTAAATTCAGAACAAACAACGTAAGTAGAAGCACAAATTTGTAAATTACAACAGACACGTGTTTCGGCGTTACAGGGAACGCCTTTTTCAATGCAAAAAATAATGAGCTTATGGATGAAAAGACATCCGACAAAAGCCGGGATTCGAATCACTCTTTTGATTTTAACTCTTATCAGATTATCCAAAAATGCCCCAATTCATCAGATCTTGACTTTTGGGAATCCTTTCATATTTTGAGGAACAGTTCTAACTTAGTTAACGATCTTAGTTCAGTTCCCATATTTTTCTAACATTTGGCTCCCATATCTTTAATGCTCCCCTTTTTTCCCACTCATTTTTATCTATCTTCCTTTGTTTATTTTTACCTTTTTTGTCTTGATTGACACCCCCCCCCCCCCCCAATTTTCTTCTATTTATCTTTATTTTCCTTTTTTCGAATATTTTTTGTTTCTGTTTATTTTATTTCTTGGTTTTCCATTCTGCTTTTCCTTTCTTGCGGTTCACGGTTACTGACAATTTCTTTTCTTTTTGTTTAAGCTTCGGCTTAATCCTTGTCCAATTGAATTCTTTCTTTCTGGGTTCGTACCTAAGAGAAAGCTCCTGGCCTTTGCTTGCATTCCTATTGGTTCCTGATCGGTTTATAACTTTGTCATTGGTGTTTGGCTAATCCGCTGTTTTTATCTTTTAAGCTGCATGCTTATCTGCTCTTGGCTTTTGTCGGATGTCTTTTCATCCATAAGCTCATTATTTTTTGCATTGAAAAAGGCGTTCCCTGTAACGCCGAAACACGTGTCTGTTGTAATTTACAAATTTGTGCTTCTACTTACGTTGTTTGTTCTGACTTTACTATTCAGCACAAAGGTATTTATTTATCTTACACAGGCATGGTCTTGAAAAATACTCAGAAAAAAAATTGATCCGAAAACTTCACAGGAATTTGTAAAAACAAGCTCCAACTTTCCCCGTAGGTTAACATTACATCCGAATCTTTCAGACTCTCAGTGAAGAGCACCCTTAAGTACGTACTCCCTGCCCCCTACTGCAGAGTTGGTAGGTTGCAGACTTGCGACCTCACTGCCTCGAGCAGAAAGGTTGCTGGTTTTCTCCAATGCACCAGTATTTAGCTCCATAGGAGCTTGGAACTGGGGGTGGTAAAAGGTTGATATCTACACAACCACCCTGTAGGAGTGCAAGGCTAACTGCAATGAGGTAACACCTGATTCCTCAAAAGTTAAAGACATCATACAATCCAGATGCTATCCATCAATCAGCACCATATATTTGGTGTCTATTTTAGTTGTCTTTTGCGACACACATGAACTACGTTATAACTATTTCGCTCCAGTCACCAAACAGAGAATTTTTTAAGTTAAACATATGTTTATTGTATTAAATTTAATATATTTTTCAGCCTCATTTTATCCTCCATGCCAGAACAAACCAGGCAAAGGTTATTGAAAAGCTGGTAGTTTCCAAATTTTGCAGCATGTAGTTTGGTGCAGAGTAATGCAGTAATTATTATTAAATCTAATTTGAACCTGCTGTTTGCTTTTTTCCTTTGTTTTTAATCAAGAATCTGTGTTGAAATATATATATATATATATATGTATATATATATATATATATATATATATATATATATATATATATATATATATATATATATATATATATATATATATATATATATATATATATATATATACATTTGCTATCCACATGGCAGAACTAAAATGTTCATATTTCTGACTATCATATATTCTGTTTTAGTGTCATTTTACATAATTTGAGATGCAACCTATCTAAGAAAAAAAAAAAACGATTTTTTTTTAGAGTGCAAAATAATACTTTTGTATTTATTTTATATTTAAATTTAATGTGTGGGATTTTATAAAGCATATTTAGTACCACAAACTGCAAGGATCTAAAGAAAACTTGTCTTAAAACTAATGGTAGATTCATTTTAATAATTCTTCTAGTTTATGTTGTTATGCTATGTAAGCAATCCTAATTTTAAAATTTCAAAGCACATTTTTAAAAATTTATTTATTATTATTATTATTATTATTATTATTATTTGCTGCAATAGGATGGATATATTTGTTACATCAAGTGGTGTTGCAAGTTCTTCATAAGATTCAGTTTGATATTGTGTTTGTTCATGGACTTGCTTTGAAGATGAAAGATTGTCTTAAAATATGCTGGGGTTTTATTATTTTTTTCATTTTAAGTATAACCAAAATACTCCATTTTGACTAGAGAGTTAGGGGGATGGTGGGATAAATGGGTTTAGTGATACAAAATAAATCAAAACTATGATATGAGCTAGAAAAGTTTTCATTTTCTAAAGTTCCTTTTTCTAGTTAATTTTTAATTACCTTTGAAATTTTAATTGTTACTTTTCAATATATTTCGGCCTTTTTAAACATTTCCAACTTAATGTACAGAAACATTATTATATTAACAATAATAATAAAATGTCTTATAAAAGAACCCTCAAACATCAACTATGTACCTATGTCTGTTTATATGTTAAGGATAGATAATGAAATGATTCAACATCCATTTTATCTTTCCATGTTTTAAAAGTTAAGTCTATTAGTTATTTCATAAAAACATGCAATATTCACATTGTTTTCCCACATCAATTTCCTATTAAATAGTCATATGTTTCTATTTTGCTCTTTTAATTGCTTCTTTTAAATTATAGGGTTCATTGCCAAGGTCGAATTTTGCTTTCAAAGTTTATTTTCCTGCAGCAAGACAAGTTGAAGATAGTGAAATATCTGATGAAACTTTAAGCTAACATTGTAATTACAAAAAGTGTATATATATTTTGTATTTATTAAATAAATGTTGTATTTTCATTTTGTTGTTTTACTGATTTTTTTAAAATTATAAATCAAAAATTAGTGTATTATAATTGAATGAACAGAATTCCTTATATTTCACTTATTTATTTCTTTGGAAAGTGAGAATATTTCTTGATTACATAAAGCATTTTCATAAAGGTTAGATTATGCATAATTATTTACTTTAGGAAAGGGGGGCACACGTGAACATGGTACCTTTTACTAATATAACGTCAAGCAAAAAATTTTGGGAAAGTCTTAAGTAATGGCACTACCAGTCTTATTTCTTCACCAAACTTTTAGAGCAAGGAGCAGGAGTCATGACCTGACTCCTGCTCCCGTTCACCTGACTCCAAAAAATACTGCTTCTAGTTTTGTAAGATTATGCTTTAATTTAACATAATGCTCGCTGCTGCTGAACTCACTTTTTAAAAATTTGAATTTTGAAAACTGACTGAACTGCAGCGACATTGGGCTCGAAAGTATCTATCTGCCTTTAAATAAAACCACAGGCAAAGCAATGGCAGGTAAGGCTAGTATTCACTACAGAGGCGGCCATTGGGACTTAAAAGGGGCGAGGGGCATAAAAAAAAGAAAACCAAGAGTTATAATACTTTTAGCACCAGCAAAAATTAAAAAAAAAAAAGACAAACAAGTACAAAATTTTGCTAGGGCTGGTTTTAAGAGCAGATATGTGGTAATTGATGTAAATCTAGCAACTTAACTCACGTTTTTGTTAAGATTTTGATGAATTTTGTACACAATAACTTTCCCTGAAAAAACACTTAGACATGAATTAGACTTATATTATTTACCCCAAAGTATTTTGAGTAAAGTATTTATGTCACAAACACGGGGTAATAAATTCATTGAACAAGTATGGCTTATTTTTATGTAAAACAATTGATTTTCTAATATTTAAACAATGAATACCTTAACTAAAATTTACTGCTTTTGCTAAATAAGATTTCGTAAACAGATACACAAAGTTAAACAAATAATTATGTTCTGAAAATTTTGACATTTCTGCTTTTTTTATATTTTCAAGTTTGATTTCTAAATTGAAAAATAAATAAACCATAAAAAGTGAGAGGGCGGTTGCCCTCCCCCCCCCGAATCGCCGCCACTGATTAATTAAATACTAAGTATTGCACTGGATACCAGTAAAACACAATCAATACCTTAATCTGTATCTCAGACCATAACATAAGTCAGGACATAAGTCACAGTATGATAATTGTACAGGAGAGAGAAAAAACTTTTCCTGACTTTTAACCGTGCTAAAAAATTTAAAAGGATTTATTATAAGAATTACTTTCACATTTCTTCTATATATATATACAATGCACTAACAAGCGGAAAATCACAATTTTTGGACTTATGTCCTTCTGTCTCTGAGGTACAGAAATGTTAATCAAATTTTTTTTACTATTTTATGCTAACAAAATTATTTTTGATGAACCACAAAATATTAAAATCCGTATCAGATTTTGAAAATGTCTTGTATTACTATAAACCTTTATTTATTTTTTGACTCTAGTCAACTAGCTTAAGAATAAAGAAAAAGTGTTAAAGTAGTGCTAGATAAGTGGTGCTGCGAAAACATTTTTCCATTTCACTTTTCCCCACTGTTTGGTTTTACTCCACTTTCTTCTTCTTTTTGCTACAAAGCAAAAGTGTGCAGCATTACAGCAAACTCACGATTATGTGTGGAATAGGGTTACTTGATAGCCCCAGATAAGCCAAAAATCAATAAAAAAACAATACTAGTGTATGCAATTTAAAAAAAAAAACATTCCCATGCAAATTTACACAAAAACCGATAATAATGCACTTCAAAAAAATTATGTAAAAACCAAACAAGGATTGCTCATTCTTGCAAACGGTTTATACACATATGCAAGCAAATTATTCAAACATATTAACTGAAACAGATCAAGCTATCTTAAATCAAGAACGTAAGTGTGAGGAAGTTTTTGAAACAAAACTGGTCTGGTCACTGGTCTCGCTCTTCAGTTAGTGTAGATTTGAAGCAGCAAGTAGTGTAGATCTAAAAGTCAGGTATTTCTGCTAGTGGTGTAGATCTACATATCATTATGTTGTTTAAATCTAAAAACCGTTTGTCAGGTTTCAGTGACCTTAGAAAATTTAATGTCATAGGAAGGGAGGGGGAGAAAGAAATATGAATGTCTCAAATTAGATTTTTCATTTGTTAAGGTTAAATGGTATATTCATTTAATCATCTCAGAGATTTTTGTTTTGAAAGTTGAGAAAGATTGCGGATGATCAAGAGTTTACTGGACTTGAAGCTTTAACTATTGGAATACCAGTCCAGTTTGTTTCGGCATTTAACTGTCTTAGAAGATGCTTCAATTTGCACAACTAGTAAAGATAAATATACAAAAAAAAAATTGATTCTCATTTTATTGCATTATACCAAATGACCGTACTTTTTTTAATGAAAATTAGTGAGAAAAAGAATATTAAAATTTCACAATAGACCGGGGGACCCCCCCTGACTCCATTTATGACTTTATTTTGGCCTAATACAGGGATGTGCCAGCTGTGCTAGTTGCGCGAAACTGCTCCAAAAAACCGCAAATGGACTTTTCTGCGCCTAAATCGGACAAACTATCGCCAAAAATGCAATTTTGCATTTAATGTTGCAGTTCCTTTGGTATATTTTGGCAGTTTTTGAAAAATATTAAGTTTATGCATTTCAAGTTTGTTTTTACGATTTTTTGACTTGATCCCGATTCTTTGCGCATTTTAAAATCCGATTGCATCCGCTTTTGAAAAACTCGATTGTTTTAATATTTATGTGATTATGCTCCTTTGACTTGAAAAATTTTGTGTTGATCATTATTTTCAACCTTTCTTATCTTTTGTTTTCAGAATATAAGGACTTGTAAGTTCGTCTTCTTTTAACGCCCACTTGAAAATATCAATCCAGTTCCATCCAAATTGATTCAAGCGAAAGCCATCTGTAACAATTAATATTGTTCACCAGTTTTTAAACTTAGGTTTCTTTCTATTTTAGGACAGAAAATTGATTTTTAATTTTGGTTGGCGACACTTAAGATAGCAAAAATAAAAACTCTAATGCTCTGGTAATGAATATGCAAACATTTCAAATTTCTCAGATTCAGGCACTTTCTCCATATTCTTAGTCTGTCTTAAAATATTTATTTATTTATTTATTTTCTCTTTTCTCACATTTTTCATATTTTCCTCACATGTATTTTAAAATTCCTTTTCTTATGACATCATTTCTCAAAATCATTTTTTTTTTCATTGAACTTTTTTTTGTGTTTTATATTGAAATAATTTTTGATTCAGGTATAAAACTTTTAAATTAGTTTTTTGTCTGATTAATGCTATGTGACAAATTCAAATATTTTTGTTATTATACAATAAAAAAGCTGAGCATGTAAAAATTTTATTACATGTATTTTTAGACACATGCTCAGTGGGGAATGTCAAATTTTAATGATTTTTCCAGCCTGAAATATATGTAGTTGCTCCAAATTGATGTAAAATTAAAATTTTTGCTGCTGCAAGCTGCTCTAAATTTGCGATTTTACTGTTCCAGGCTTCTCCAAATTGACAATTGCTCTAAGCTACTTCGAATTCACCATTTTCCTGCTCCCAAGATTGCTCCAAAAGCAAGTTTTGGTCGGCACATCCCTGCTTATAACATAAATGTAAAAGCATAACTTTGATTATCGCACCCAGGCGAGAGAAGTGACTGCTTAAAATTACTTAATGTAGGGGAATAATTTTTGAACTGAAAGCATACACTATTTAAGGAGTCGGCAAGAGTTGTGTCAGACATTATTTGGTATTTTTTGTCATTAAGTAGAGGACGATTTGCTCCTTTATTTCTGATTCCTCTTGTTGACATCACAGAGAGACTTATTTAATAAATGATTAAAACGGCTGGTATTAATTTGTGGTAAATTTCATGGTTCAAGCAATATAATATCAAAAGTTCATAAATAAAAACGGCAGTTAACTAAATAGTATGTTAAGAGACTAAAATTCATTTGGTACCTATATAATAAGCCCTCTACTCACATTTTTTTTGTAAGTTATTTTTTGTAGGTTTAGAAATTTTTTCATAAATCATAATACTTATTCTATAGTGAAAAATCCATTATTTTAGCATGCAAGGTTTTAAAAATGATTTTCAATGCCCCTCTTCATTCTGTTTTTGTGACGGGCTAAATTTAGTAATTGTATCTTATATAATTAAAAACTGAGCGTATGTACCTGTGTATATCTATGTATTAGGACTGGACGATATCAGAGTTTTAATACCGCGATATATCGCTCGCCAATTTCGATACATCGATACATTCTTGGGGGGAGGGGAGGGCTGCAAAGGATCGAAAAACAACAAAAAACATTTCCAAATATAATTTGGAATTATTTCTCTAATTCAAAACTTTCCTGGGGGGGGGGAGATCGTGCTTAATGGTATAGCTCAATGCATGACAAAAGTGCTTCGCAACGAAAAAGTTTTAAATATTCAATTTAATATTTTGTTTAAACCTTTCAATTTGAGCAGTCTCAATAATCTGAATATACTTTGAACTATATTTCGTATTGATGTCTTAAATAGTTTGTTTTTAGTCACTTAATAACTTTTGCTTTAAGACTTTTTACTTTTTAATTGAGTTAGATTAAGTAAAATACTAATAATAAATCTTTAAAGAATGCAGCTATAAATGCACTGCAATTTGATATGTAACTTAAATATTTTTTGGGGGAAAAATTAAAATTAAAAAATGTATTTATTTATTTATTTATTTATTTTTAAATCTGAATATTATCAAAATTAATGCTGTAAACTTTTTTTTTTTGGCGTTTTTAAATAAATTATAACATTTTTTTATTTCAATGAAATTTTTCATAATTTTTAAAATCCACGAATTATGTATATTATTCATTTATGTTACATTAGTAAATTTAAAAAATGCTTAAAAATTGTACTTACTTTTTATCTTCATCCGACGGTCTTAGATAAACCATCTTGGTAAACCATCCAATAAATGTCATCAATCGACAAGCTCAGCTTTTTCAACCATACTTGGTACTTGTTACTCTTCCGAAAATGCGTAGAACTTTGACAAAGAACAAAGGCCTGTGAATGGTAGAACTGAATTCCATCTTCGTTAATGCGTACAACTTTCAAACAACACTATGTCATCACATTAATGTTAATGCGTACAACTTTCCCAAAAAACACTATGTCCGCGCATTAATGTTAATGCGTACAACTTTCACAAAGAACACTATGTCCACGCATTAACAGTAATTGTCTGGCGAGAAGTTCAAATCAGGGTTGCTGGTGATATCACTTTAAAATTGGATTACCGTGTTATGATCGGAATAAAAAAATTTCTCTTTCATTATGATAATATCAAAGATAAAGCTACTATTTTCATTCAGTTATGAGTTGCGCTCTTTTTGATACGACAGCTCGGATGGAAATGATTGAACTGGCGGCTTATTTTATTTAATCTCATTAGGCTTTTTTTTTCGTTTTTCATTTCTTTTTTAATACAAACATTTCTGTTCAGTATATTTCGCAAACCTTTTATTCAGCGTAATATCAATGGTTTACGTTTAATTAGAATTATGAACCGTGTTGATACCTCCATTGGTTAATTTTTAATTGTTGCATTAAGATGCTTTTTGAACCAACACGCATTCACTTTTCAGGCCCCAAGAGAGGCCATAGCAGCCTTGTCAGAAACTAAGGGCGCGGTCCTTAGAAGGGCCCCGCTCTTGAATTTAGGGGGATGGGATCCGGAGACCAATCTGACAATGGGTCCACCTTGACTTTCGGCGGCCCTGTAGTTAATTTTTCCTTGTATTATAATTAAAAACAAAGCAACTGATTGAAGAATGCAGTTAATTTCTTGAAATTTCAAGCCCTCATCCATCATACAGAACTATAAAAAGTTATGTATTTTTGAGTCAGTATTTCAATTTCTCCGTAATTATGTCCCGTATTTCTGTTTCAACCAATATATCGGACGGATAAAAATATAGATATCGTTATCGTGGTAATAGTGATATATCGATATATGACGATATATCGGTATATCGCCCAGCCCTGCTATGTATGTATGTCCGAGTTACTTCTCGCAAACGTCAGTAAACTGACCATCGAACCAGGTATCGATGGATTCGTTATTTTCCCGTCTTTATGATTGGCTATTTAACATTATCCTCTGATAATTAGCAGAAATATCAATTAAAAACTATTGATTATGATATTTAGATTTCAACATAAAATCCCTGTTTTTCGAAGGCTTTCCTCCATTCACATTATTATTCAGCTCTTCATCTGAACTTTCCATAGCAATGCTTTTATTAAAATTTGTTGTGTGAAGAAAATCATTAAATGAAAAATAAATTGCCATTTTTTTCCTCGAATATAAAAACAAATAAAGTTTGGCTTTTGTTTTAAAGGTTTCTCCTGCAATCGGGGGATTTAAAATGTTTACTTTTTGGTTATTTTTTCACAGTCTTCCGCAAAGTTTTACTGTTTTTTTTTTTTGTTCGAACCTGATAGTTGTACACGCGTCACTTGATCTAACTTTTATTTTCGAGGTAGACCATGCAAAGCCGGGCGACGCAGCTAATTTATATTATTATGAGTCCGGTCACTTCAAGAATTTTTTTAAATGATGACACCGTGCTTGAGAAAAACACAGGAGATTTATTTACAACTATATGTACAAGAAATATCGTTAACAACTGCTAAATGAACTTTTGCAATTAGGCAAACATCAATTAACACGGTAAACTCAACTGTACCACACGTATTTCCCTTAAAATACGTGAAAACGCAGCGCAAAGGCTTCACAATAACAGAGCTTATATAAGCCCTTCAGCGCAACGGCTGTGACGATTAAAACCAAACTATCTCGCTTCTTCATTCACATGATTCACGCCTATTTATAATCCTAGAGAAGTTTCCACAGTATTCCCTGTGATTCGATTTCTTTTCTGATATTTTCTTTTTATTCCATTCACAAATCTTAGGAAGATGACCATTTATTTCATTGGAATATTAGGAGGTTGTGTATTCATTATAAGAAACTATTTACAGGTTAAGTTTCTACGATAATTTTGGATAAAAATTAATGGTACATGTGCGAAATTTAGCCAGATTACAACAAATTAATCATAAAAATAATTACTATTTACAGAATTTGTAACAATATTTCTTTTTCTGTGTTTTCCCATATAATCTAGAAATTTTTTTAAATGTATTTAAAATTTGCATGCGTTGCATCTCACAAGATTCACATCATATTAAGTCGGCCTTCGGGTCCCCTTTTTTCAATAACTTTCAAAATTGCTTTTTAATTTGAACATCCAAACTTGTAATATTTAGAGCAAATGAAAATAAAGTATAAGTTATTTTCTCCTTGCACATATATATTGCAATGAAAGTGAATATCGTTTTCGTTTTGTTTTCTATGAGGTTAGATAACACAGGTAAATCTTTTCAATGTCAAAACGTTTCACCCCAAACCCCAAATAAACTTCAAAATGAAGGGAAAAAAAAAACTTCTGATTTAATCATAAAACTTTTTTTTTTTTAAATCTAAATATTATTTCTGTTATCTTGATTCGAACTTAAAGATATGAAATAAAATAAAAAGAAAATGACTTCTTGAGTACAACACTCAGTCAAAATTTTCAATTGATCTTCGTATTGAGGCTACATCATCAGCTATTTTATTTTAAAGTAGCTGATTATAATTAATTTAAAATTTTGAGAGGCAAAAACAACAGTATGAAGATTTGTAAAAAAAGCCTTTTTTTTACAATGCTGCTTATTGAGCGATTTTCCTCACTAGACCAAAATTAATGCTATTCTGATTTTTCAGATTACTATGACAACGGTTGTTTCTAATATTTATTTAGGGAGAGACATTTTCGTCCTCATTCGCAACTCCAATAAGCTATAGGGGGCGCTGCAGCCACTGTCTAATGGCGGATGAAAAAGGTAAAACAAACGCATGCCGTAACTTATAACTTGCTTTGACGCTTAGTGAATGACAGTCATGTTTCATCGTATTTGTGGGAAGCTTTCTTTTCTATTCTTCTGAAATTGCATTACACCACAAACTGTCTGAAGCTTGTAATTTACCCCAAAGAAAACATGTGAATGGAATGTTTTACCTTTTTCTTCAGTGTATTAATCACCGCAAGGTAGCGTATTCGAACTCTGGAGTTGCGATATCCTCTGAGGTTTGATTTTATTGAGCAATCACGATTGCTTATTGTTCTCATTTGACTGTTTTGATGTCCTATCTTTTTATTTTCCCACCGCCACCCTCCGCACCCTGTCACCGTCGACCGGCTCCTCACGATGCTGCTCCTATAGCGAAAGCCGTCTCCAGGTTACATGTCCTACACACACGCGCATACATACGCAGCTACACACACACGCACGCACACACACATACACACAACTACCCACACATTCATGCCTGCACACTGACACAAACTCATATGCTTACACACACATACACATACCCCCCCACACACATACACACATTCATATACACAACTACCCACACACTTATGCCAGCACACAGACAAACACACATGCCTACACACACATACACATACTCCTACACACAAACACACATACCCCCACACACAAACACACACGCCTACATACACACACTTGTGATTGCGAAAAACATAATTTGAATTCAAGATGTCAAAATTCAAATTAATATTTTCATATTATTTTCAGGGCCTAACTCAAGCAGACTTTACCATCAAAAAGTCTTTGTGCAAAATTATGTTTTTTCAGGGGGGGGGGGAACTCTTTTATAGATGAACTTAAGCAAAACTTCATCTAAATACAAAATTTCCAGATTACTAATCCCCATGATTTAACATTGATAGAAATAAAAATACATAACGTTATACGCTGTAAATAATGTGTATGATAAATGGACTGGTTGATATCGGCCATAAAATATTGATTATTCCATCCTAATCAACATTTCATTTTCAGAAGAGAAAAATTAATATATTATTAATACACCATAAATAAAACTGGTAGATGAAAAATATAATATGTGCTAACAGTCTAAAATTCATTTAGAACCTATTATAAGCCTTTTGCTTACTATTTCTTCGAAAGTCTCAATTTATAAGTTTAAAGATTATTTTTTGTAAGTCCTAACGGTAATTTTATAATAAAAATTTTATTATTAATGACAAGATTACTACAGGCAGTTAATATATTGTTTATTTTGAAAGTTCCTAGATGACGTAATTAACCATCATCCCAACCAAAAATTTATTTTTGCAGCGCCATCTGTGAAGTAACAAAGCATCTACTGTGGTAATGCTTGATGATGTATTGCCAAAAACCAGAACTGTACAGGGTCATTCCATAGTGACTAACGTAACATTCGCAGCAGATTTTCTAACTCTTTTTACTTACACCGGGAGTAAAAATAAATGTGTTTTGGTTTAATATGCAGATTTAAAATGTACAAGGTGACTATTTTACATTTCTATCAAGAATTTGAAGCAAAATAAGCGCTTGCAGGTGTTTTTTCACCAAAAAAGGCATCGTGACTAACGTAACATTTTTGCAACCCTGAGAAACAATGCTTATGTTACGAGGCAAATTTTTCTGAAACTAACGCAGGCATTTAAAATTGGCCGATATATTTGTAAGAGGTAAACAATCTATTTTTTAAAATGTACTACAGATTTATTACAGATGAAGCTTTTTTGGCCCTTAATGGTACTTTTACGAAAAACTGTGTGTGACTAACGTAACGTGACTAACGTAACCATCGAATAACAAGCAATGAATGCATATAAAAAACCTTTTGTAATTAATCTCTTGCTCTTATATTACTTTTACACTTTTTAGTAAACTTCTTTGGGTTGCATTATGGATCTTTTTTTTACTTTTTTTCTATATTAGTGTAAGAAATTGAATGGAAGGATTCAGTTCAATTAACTCAATTTGAATGTGCAAAAAAAAAAAAAAAAAAAAAAAAAAAAAAAACTGCTTTTACAAACTGAATAACATCATTTTGGGCTAATTAAATCTTAAATATCTCTCTTTTAAAAAATTAACTTTATGCAAGTTGATAGTTTCATCGAATTCTTGTATTCTGCAGATATACTAGTTATCGACATAAGAAACTCCTAGTACTTTTCAATGGCATATTAATTTTAAGAGTTTACTGAATCATCGAACGAATAGTGTTGTGTATCCTTTTGAATTAAAATGTAATATTGAAAAAAAAAAAAAATATTTGAACGTTTTTGCAGAATGCATTTTAATTCCAGATATCACCGCAAATGCTTGAATTTCTAAATGATCATTCTTGCATTTTCTGAAATATATGGCAGCAGCGCTTATTGTCACTGTATCATGTAACATCTTAAAATGTTTTCCAACGAGCAGCCATTACTTCATTTTAATAGGTGGAAATGTATTTTCTAAAAAATAGAGACGTTCTCCTTTGTTAAGACTGTATTTCTATTATCTTAATTTTTAAGCTTGGATTCTTGTGTTGAATACACATTCAGCAAAGTACTCATTTTGCTTTACTCAGATTTTTTTTTAAATAATTCTTTAAATTGGAGGTATCTTTTTAAAGACTTTTAAAAAGTATTTTTCTAAGTAAACAGAAGATCTACAATGTAATATTTTTCACCCATTAAATTTTTAATAGAAATACCTACATATAGAATGCCTACATATTCAAAACTGTTCATGAAAATGTACATTAAATTAAATAAGATTTAAATATTAGCAGTCATTTTTAAAATGTTACGTTAGTCACATGCAAACTGTTACGTTAGTCATAGCTCAAATGTTACGTTAGTCACACTAATTATTTTATATATACTAATACTAAAATAAATATTTTGCACTTTTTAAGTAGATATGATACTGATGTAAGAAAATAAAAAGTGCTGTTTGGTTCAATCATCCGGTTTCGTTTCTAAGCAGAAAATAGTACATTTTCGTGACTAACGTAACGTAAATATTTTCAGCGAAATAACCAAATTAATTAAAATACTTATCTTATAATGTATGCAAAAAGAACAGTCAATTTTATTGGGCCAACATCTAATAATTTAGAATAAACATAGTTCTTTTAAAAATTTGCAAAAATTTTTACATTACACAAGAAAACGTAGACGCGTGTCTTTTGCACATGCTAACACTTTTCTACAACCTCGCACGTTTAGAGCCAGACGAAAAACACCGAAGGAAATTTTTACTGGATTTATATACTAGAAAGTATGTAGAAGGAAATGATAGGTCACAACTAAGGCTTTGTGGAAAAAAAATTTTCTGAGGTTGAGGTTGACATTTCTATGGAATGACCCTACAGTCGGATTGGGGCTGATTCTGATATAAAGGACTCCGACTGCAGAATTTCTTTATTTTGTCTTTTAATTTGCTGATACTGAATCATTTCTCACTCTCACTTGACGAAAATTGATGTTCCTATGATTTTTGGATACGGGTTACATTTAAGCATACCATATTCCAGAAGGACCGGATTAGCCATAGAGCAGAAGTAGCAAATGCTACGGGGTCCTCGCTTCTGGAGGCCCCGCTCCCTGAGGGGAAAAATAAATCAGGAAAAAATTCTCGTTTTAGCATTTTTCACTCTTTTCTCTTTCTCTCTCTCTCTCTCTCTCTCTCTCTTTTCAGATATAGCTTTTCTTCGCAAACCTAAATATTCAGGTTAAATTTAAATGTTTATTTTTAAAATTAGAGCCTACACTCGCTACGTATACCGGATAATACCATCTTGATGAACATTGCCATCGGTAGTTGGGGGGGGGGGGGGGGCTTCTCGCTTCTTTTCGAGGCTGTAAGTACCTTCAAAATGACCTTGAGGACAGTCACAGCGTGTGTCATTTTATCCTAATTAGGTCTGTAGAAACATTTGCGAGACTTGATCTTTTTGGTGGGAGCTTTGATCTTATTGTCATTGTAAAAAAAAGGACATCGGAGACAGAAATGTCGCTAGAGGGTGTTGAGGGCTACCTCTGGCATTTTTTCGAAATTGTAGATATAAAAACGCCGTTTTAGACTATATTTTAAGTTGGAGAGAAAGGGGAGAGGAGGTCCAGGATCCTTTCCCGATAACTTTTACCCAAATTCTAGTCCCCAAAACACAATCATAAGTTATATTTGATTATGTTCAAGAGAGGTGTTCCGAGGGTTCTCCACCAGGAATTTTTCAAGACTGTTATTTGAAAAACACTGTTTTAGACGATTTATGGTGATGTTAAGGGAGAAAAAGACTCAGGGTCATCTCGGATTGTCTTTCAAATTGTAAACTCCAAGCATGCAATTGAGAATTATTTCTGATTGTGACAGGTAGCGTGGGGTCCGGGGGCTTTCCCCCGGGCAAAATTTGAAAATATTAGTTCGAAAAATGCAGTTTTAGACTATTTATGGTGATATTAAGGGGAAGAGAGATGCGGGAGTCATCCTCCAGAAATTTTTTGGAATTGAAACCTTACCCAGGTTAAAATTCATGCTAGAAATTTGAAACCTTAAAAACGCAATTGTAGGCTTTTTTCTTCAAAATTGAGTGTACCGCCAGTTTCTTGAAATTAAAGCTCCGAAAACTTAATTTATGCCAACCTTTGATGAAAGGGAGGAGTTGAAGGAGTAGGCGCATAGAAATGTTTTAAAATTGAAGTACTAAAAGCGAAATCTGAGATGTTTTTCGATGATGTTGGCGAGAGAGAGAGAGGTATTCTCTCGAAAAAAATTCGATGTGTAAAAAACGCAGTTTTGGAAGATTTTTGGTAAGGTTAATGGGTGGAGGGATTCGGAGTCCTCCCCTGGCAAATTTTCAGAATTGAAATTCAATTAACGCAAAAGTAGGCGCTTTTCAATACTGCTGGAGGAATAGGAGGTTTGGGAGATTTCCCGCGAAAAATTTTCTGAACCTTAACAATGAAATTTCAAAGAATCTTTGGTATAATATTAGGAGGGGAACCTCAGGGAGACTCATGAAGTTTTTTTAAATTAAAGTCCAATAGATGGAATTTATTTGACAGTGAATGATGATGAATGATTGATTGAGAGGACTTTTTTAGGGGGTTACGTTGCGAGCACTCTCATGGTTTTTAGATATTGCAATCCTAAATACTCATATGCAGGACATCTTTAATGACGTTAGGGCAAAAGATGGGGTGTGAGAACGATTTGCCGGAATTTTTTCAAAACCTGAGTTTCAAAAACTCGCTTTCAGGCCAGCTTTGGGGAAGAGTTTGGAGTTCCCCACTCTTCCGTCAGTTTGACTACGTCCCTATTCATTTTAAATTTCAAATGTTGATAAACATATTGTGGTAATATTTTTTTCCAATTTTCCTTTGCCAAACACGATTATTTGCTTGGTTTTTTTTATAGTAAAATTTTCAATTTCCAGCCTAATATTTTTGTTTTCTTGAAATACAAGCGTCAGCGGCCCCAGAAAAAAGAACTTTTGACATTTTAATCGGATGTGATAGTTTTCTTTGATACCTTGGGTCTTATTTATTCCACTTCATTTTATTTTTCCTCCTGCATCTCCCTTAATCAAGTTTTAATTTACTAACGATTTTTACTTTCAAACATTTACTGTTGTAAGTACTCATCACAGTACTTTGAAATAGAGAGAGGAAAAAAAAACATTTTAATACAAAGAGAGATTCAAATGCATTTCGACAACGCATGCATTTTTTCCCACTTAGCAATGATTTTCAGGACAATATTTTTAATCAAAAAAATTACATGTGGGAATGTTTCAGCGACCCCTATGAAGCCATCCTATTTATTTATCTATTATTTTTTTTTTAATGAAGAACCATGAAGTATGGTTTTGTATAACCCGGGCCGCCGAGAGGCAAGGCCTGTTCATGTTAGTTTTGTGACCGGTCCTTTTTCCCATTATGCGAATTTTACTCTATGCACAATACTTGGAGCCGTGCCCATAGTTTGCGACAAGGCAGACATACCTACTCTGCTGCCTAGTGAACAGTGTACTAAATACTTTTTTTTGCGTTAAAAAATGCTTGAAGCATACATTTCCGCGTCCCAGACTTAGATAATCTTAATTAAAGATAATTATGGATGCTCCTAAATTGTATTTTAAGATTAGATTTTCTATTTAAATTTTGCAGAAAAGATAATTTTTGTCACTATTATTTCAATTGTTCATTTATAATTACTATTTGATTTTTTTTAACAACGAAGAGTTTGTCCTTTTTTTGTTTGTTGCATCTGTAAAATGAAATTGTCGGCCCCACTTCTGAAAAACTGGAGGGGGGGGGTAATATCCCCCCCCCCCCAGTTTTTACCTTGGCGTCGGCCCTGATCGGAGACAAAAAGCTTGAACCACCTTTCGAAATAATTTTTGTGAATATGGTTTCGACTAGAGCCATTTTTGCCGTCTTACTAAACATTCCTTTTAGAATTACTCAACAATTTTGCACATAAATATTTGATCTTTTGAGAGTACGATTGGCCACTAAAATGCGACTTCGTGTTACTTAAGCCAATCTTGTGTGAGTAGCTATAATAATGGTGTTCAATTCGGTGAATCTTGGCGCAGACTGCACCTTTGAAGTGTTTTTTTTGGGGGGGGGGAGAGGTGTTTTTCTCTCTCTTTGAGTAGGGGGGGCTGCTCTCGGGAGGTCTTTGTGTCATGGGGGGGGGGAGTTACCTCTGACTATAAAACTGATTTTCACAGAAAAAAAAAAGGCTAAACAGCAAAATATTCCGAGGTAATTGGGGCTTATGATACATCGGATTACTGAAAACTCGGAATATCCGAAAAATTCGTAGCAATAAAATTTTTATACTATTCGGACCACATAAGGGTGGGGACCTTTTACTTCTTCGTACTATGAAAAGAATGTATATTGTCATCAGAAAAAAAAATCACTCAAATTTAAACAAATTTACATTTTAATTACCTCTAAAGGAATTTTACTTAGTTTTTAAACACACTTTTGCGTGAATTTTTAAGCTACCGAGAAATTAATCTTGAAAGTCCCGGAATCCATTTTGACTATTTTTAGCCTGACATTTCTGTGTGTGTGTACGTAAGTACCACTCATATCACTAAAACGGTTTGTGAGTGAAAATACAAATTTCGTATGTACGACTCGTACAGTCATCATGTTGTGTACTTCTCTTGTTGATTGCAATCTGATATTTCTAAAAGCTGTTTCTTCCTCCTTTGTGGCAAAACAATATTGACTTTAAGTCTGTAACTGTTTTCGTGTTAAGTTGTTATCTCCAAGGCATCTGTTAAAAATCCATCTCTAGGGGTCGATGAATATTTTATGCCACTTGCCGAGCATTGTTGATATTAACATCTTCATACAGTAAAACCTGTAAAGTTGACCACCTGTCTAAGTTGACCACTATTTTCAGGCACAGAATTAGATCTTATCATATAATTCAACCTCTATAAGTTAACCACCTGTCTAAGTTGACCACTATTTTCAGGCTCAGAATTAGATCTTATCATATAATTCAACCTCTATAAGTTAAGGCTCTTCTAAACCTCTCCGTAAAATCAGATTCGACGAAAACACGAAATCTGTGGCAACACAGGGGGTGTATCTGGGAGGGGCTAACTCGATTTTTTTGCACTGCTAATTGGTCAGATTTCATGATGGACAACGTCAATCATTGAGTTGTTGAAAGGACAGTCGTAAATCTAAGCTGTCCCCATCAGTACTCCTTTACGGTCGGACGAGGGCAGAGAGCGAGCTTAGAAGGATTCTGTTCCAAAACATGTCCCCCACCCCTCCGGCCTGTTTCCCACCACGGCAACAGATCGGGTAGAAGGGTGTAGTATGAGGATGAAGAAAAAAGAATCCAATTCTCCTATTCTATTCTACCACCCTTCTCACTTTTACTTGAAAACTTTGAAACCGCGGGACAATTCTACACATTTACTCTTCGAATCGAATTCTGTATTTGTTTTGCAATTCATGGGCGGCATAATCTTCGTTTTTTTTATTTGTTTTATATTTATTCGTTCAGTTCATTCATTTATGTATTTTTCAATATATAATTGAGGGGGAGAGGGCGAGCGGAACACTGATGATCTTTATAACTTTATCGATAAAAGATTGCTTTACTTTTTACAGAAATTTCTGAAACTATTCTTGAAAAGAAAAGCAAATTAATCATAGAAAAATGTCGAAGAATTTCTGCGGATGTCGGTGTGAGCATAAAATAAAAACATTTGGTAGTTGTGTAGTTAGGTTTGCTGATAGCTAGTTTGATGAATGTTACAATTAATAAAAAGGCATAAATAGTAAATCTTTCGAAAACAATCGCGCCCTGTACAAGGATTTTCTGTGCAGTTTTTAATTAGAAAATTATGCTTTTGTTTTGTCTATGAATTTTTTGCGCATCAAAAGAGGAAATAAAGAAACTGACGAATCTGCATGTTGGCACGATAGAAAACAGGAAAAGAAAAAAAATGCTGTTGTCTTGTTAGTGATCAGAAGGATACCATATTACCAGTGGCGCACATGAATTTTTTAAAGGGAGGGTCCAAGGTCGAAAGTCTCATTCCATTATTACGCCGTCAAACATATTGACTTGATTTTATCGATTCCCGAGAACAAAAAACAGTAAAAAATAAGCTAATGAATAAATAATTAGCATTAAGTAAAGAAATAACCAGAAATTAAATAATTTACGCTTTTATTTTTCTCATAATAAAAAAATGAATTCAAGTTCAAAGGATCTCATTTCAATTTGTAATCACAAAACTAAAAACATACTTATTACTGTGTATTCATTTATAATCCCCATTCTTCTTCTCATAGGCTAAGTGCACAATATTTTTAAAAATTTCTTAACATGCGGGTTTTATTTTTTCACTTATTAAAACAGAAGTTATTGTAACCTTTGTTTGAAATT
>NC_072739.1:76375995-76383495 GCF_026930045.1 Uloborus diversus | reverse complement strand
TTTTAAACTATTTGTGTGTCAGAAAAATAACTTTGGACAATGTATTTGTTTTAGATATCATATTTAATGCCTTCCGTATTTTAGAATTGTTAATATTTAAAATATTTTCTTTTTCCTAAACGCATTAGCATATCAGAGGAGCTACTGAACTCGAAATAAGTTCGAGATATGAAGTGAAACTGTAATCACACACGTGCACTGTAATCCAAAATTAAATACACATTTTTTTCAAAATCAATTAAATGACAAACGTATTTTTTTCTACGTCATATTGGTCTACAAAACGTCAATCCAGCTGTTAACTATATTTTCGCCGAACGCCACTGCATAAAGGCGCTCAAAAGACATTTGCACAACGGCGTTGATCAGGCTTGGCGCGGACCTGAGTAGAGCTCTTTGATCTTGGTTATGCGCAAATGATTAAGACAAAAGTTCAAGCAATGACAATTCTTGAAATATGTATATGAATCTTCAAACGAGAAGACTCACATTTTTTCCCATTATAAGATGCAGTAATTTACACAGATTCTTTAAACAAAATAACTTCTACACTCAAACGGTGTACTTATATTAAAACAGCATTGAAAAATATATCACCTAAATAATTTCAAAAACTTATCGAGGAACTCGAAAAAAGAAAAAAAAATGCGTTTTCTTTTTAGAACGGATGTCACCGTCGAGTCACATAGATACAAGACCAACACAAAAAACGACAAAGAATGAATGGTCATTAGTAGGGATCCAGTTTATTGCCTGGCGAGGCAGAGGGGAAAAGCGGAGAAGCAGCCAAAGACCCTGGGGGAGAAGAGAAAGTGGTCCCTCAAAGTGGGGTGTGGGGGGGAAATGGGTGTGGTCTGGTGGAAGGCGTGTTTTTCGCAGTTTTTCTCAATTTTTCGAAAATAAGGCTTTACTCCGTGGAGAATATCAATAGAACAAATTGTCTCAGAAACAAACTCAAAATATGTTTTTAAAGAGAAATGTTCAATCTCTTGCGCTCCTTTTTCCGTTTTTCCATATCATTTTTCAAACGTGTGAAAATAGTCGTTTAAAGTTTTAAAATGTTATTAAAAAAATTTCAAAATAACTACAGAAAAAATAAAAAAGAGCATCTCTAGTTCTAAGTCATAGCCATCGTTTAAAACAAACCGCATGAAAATATTCCAGTAATTTCTCGTGTTATGCTTTGTATAGGTAGCAGATTTTCCCGTAGAGAAAGCATTAGCGTCGAAAACCAAGATGGACGGTATAGAAGAGCCTTAACCACCTGTCTAAGTTGACCACTATTTTCAGGCACAGAATTAGATCTTATCATATAATTCAACCTCTATAAAGTTAACCACCTGTCTAAGTTGACCACTATTTTCAGGCACAGAATTAGATCTTATCGTATAGTTCAACCTCTATAAGTTAACCACCTGTCTAAGTTGACCACTATTTTCAGGCGCAGAATTAGATCTTATCATATAATTCAACCTCTATAAGTTAACCACCTGTCTAAATTGACCACTATTTTCAGGCACAGAATTAGATGTTATCATATAATTCAACCTCTATAAAGTTAACCATCTGCTTAAGTTGATCACTGAAGTAGTGCACCGCAAGTGGTCAACTCACACAGGTTTCATTGTACCTTTTTATTACATTATTGTTTGCAGCTAAGGAAACTTTACAATAGTAAAAGACTTTACTTTTCGAATTCTAATCCAAATCATTTTTTAGCTTATTAAAAAATGTGCCTTAAAATATAAATAAAGCACTTCGAATTAAACGAAACCTCGAACTTTTAAGACTCGGATTTTCGAGACTCTGCTGCATTGTATTAGGATTGATATTGTGTGTTAAAACGTAGCGTTCTTGGAGGTGTTTTGAACCCAAGCCCCCCCTTCCCTCTGCTGCACCACTGTCATTGGCAGTTATTTTTTTAAAAAAAGATGTATTTTTAAATTTAGTGATAATTTTTTTTTATGATTTCATGTCAAATTTTCATAAATTCAGGTCTTTGACGATTATGGGGTATAGGCGGGTTTACGGGGGTGCCAGTGGGTGCGCCGCACCCCCATCATATTTGGTTGGATTTTGAAAAAAATAAATGCATTCCATCAGGAAACAGTTTTAAAAATAACTTATATTTTTTTGCAGCTACAATGAAAGTTAATTTACTTGAAAGCAACCCCAAAACACAACATTATGCAGTTTATTGAGTGACTCGTGTGTGCCATACATCACTAGCGCGAGAGAATTTGTGTTGTGTACTAAGAATAAGAGTATTTTTATCATTTGGAAAAAAAAAGGTAATAAATAATCACATAAACAGATTCCTTCAACTAGTCATTATTCAGTCCTGTATTACAGGACAGTTGTATGCTGTGTAATGGGGTTGTTTCCATCAGTCAAAAGTAGTACTTTTAGTCACTGAAGTGGTTAGAATTTGAGCAAAAAGAAAGAAAGAAAGAAAAAAATAATAATAACATGGACCCAGAAAATACTTTCATTTTTTCCCAACATTTAATTTTTAATTATTTTTAAAAAAATGTTCGGTTTTTCAAACAAGGCGTGGTTTTTACGACGTCACAAGTGATGTACTTTGGCACGTAATCCACTGCCGTGCTGAATGCTTACGCTTGCTGTCTACCGCGTTTCAACGCTATGATAATTCAGAAACGAATTAAATATTGCGCTCTACATTTGCTATCAACCGTATCGTTACCAGTACATGCCAGTAAAGATGCGATTTAAATATTGCGCTTGCGCTAATGGCATCAGGGAATGGCATTTCATCACTTGTGATGTCATGTGCAGAAGCGTAAAAAAATAAATTGAATCTGTGCAACGACTGAAATAATTTTTTTTTAAATATTAAACTTTGTCAAATTATTTAAAAAATGGTCAGGTTCTATGTTTTTAAGCATATTCTTTCAGAAATAACTATTGTAATTTTCTACTTTTACTTTGTCACAAACCATATAATCTATTTCAAGTTCTAGCAAATTATTCCAGGAAACTGTTATAAAACTTAAGCCATATAAAACTCTTAACTAAAAACTAGCATTTAAAGGACAAATTTATAAAATTTTCCGAAGGCCACAGGACCGCCTATTTGTCCTGGAGTGGGATATACCCCTCTAGAACCTTCTCGTAACATCCCTTATGTTGCAGACCATCATTGTTGTTGATATGGTGCTCCACTAAGCTCGAGTAACGCCATGTCGTAGCAAAAGTTAATTAAAATGTCGTAGCAAAAGTCATAGTAAAATGTAGAAATGTAATAGCAAAAGCAGCATACATAAGCCAGTGAAACATGTTTCAGATTGAATACAAATTTAAATATAGAGGTTTTTTTAAACATATTGTTATAAAAAGTCGCACTAGGGTAACTAACCGCACCAGTCACAGGCATGCTTAAGACATCGCTCTCAGGTTAACTCAGTTTTCTGAGCCTTTTATTGTATTTTGACTTTTAAAATTGTTTTTCTCTCATGCAACTACATCTTACTAACATTTGGCTGCTCCTGGACCCTCTGAATTAGTTAATTCTATTTTTATTTGCTCAATTTCGAAAAAAGGTTCAACCCTCAGTAACAGACACCGACAATTCTGATGACACCCAGTAACAGATAGGATGAGTAATGAACAGAATTCCCATTTTTTTTTTTCAGAATGTGCAAAAGTTCTTTATTTTTAGATCTAAAACAATTATTGAATTCAAATGAACATGAAACACCGGCAGACCTCGTAGTGGCTGTTTAACCACCCACCACTGCCATGTATAAGTACCAACTGGCTCATAAAATTCACTCTGAGAACAATAGATGGTTGCACCGTATTCATGAGTAGAAGCAACATCGGTTTTACTCGCCTAAAATTCTTATTATTTAAATCCAAACATACGACTGTCAATTACTGGACCCTTGTCTGTTACTGGTGCCGTTACCCTAGTATTTCTCCATTTTTGAAGGCAAAAAACGAAAATGAAACAAATCTTTATCGGGAGATTCAAGAGAGATGGCATATAAAATTATATGAAGTGGGAAATTGTTATTGAAAATTTCCACCTTAATCTAAATGTTACAAAAATTCTACTTAAGCCCCCAGACGTTTGTATTTCAAACAAACAACAATTTCAGGGTGTAAATTGAAAATTTCTTTTTGGAAAATTAAACAATTGTATGTTTTTGAAACAAATATTGGGGCAGTGTTTCACGAAATATTTTTATTCAACAAAAATAAAAGATGAGCGTTGCCAAGAAGGGGACATGGAGAAAGCCCCCCTAATCCATTTTTTTACGTCACTAAAGGTAGTCTTGAACTTTGTTTTTCCAACTTGAAGCTCTGAAAAATTCAGGAGAAAAGTCTCCTTACACAATCGAAAATCGTATAAAATTTATTTCTGTAACTTCAATTTTGAGAATTCCTGTGGGTGAAATCCCGAACCCCATCCCGACCTCTGATGTCACCGAAGATGGCCTACAATTGCGTTTTAGTACCATAATTTCGAAAACATTCCGTGGGAGAATACTCCCCCCGCCCCCAGTTAACATTATTAACAATCGTCAAAAAATTGTTTTTAGGATATCAATATCGAAAATTTGCCGGAGACAGTCTCTAATCTCAACCCATACCGTAACTTAACGAATGAGGGCTTACAATCTCTTTTTCGACACTTGAACTTAGAGAAATCTCCGCGCTAGGGCTTTTGCATTACCCACCCCAAAATCACCAAACATTGTAAAAAAATTGCATTTTTAGATACTATAATTTCGAAATTTTCTGTGGGAAGGGGGAATGAGTCCCCTTTTTGTTCCAACATCGAAGACTAACTGGCGTTCTTAATCTAAACTGGCGTTCTTAGAGCTATAAATTCGGAATTTCTACAGGTTAACACCCTAACACCAACTTTAATTTAAAAAAATTGCCTAGCTAGAGTAGTTGTGAACCAGATCCTTTCCTCTAACATTCCCAAAGATAGCATGAGCTCGCGTTTTTTGACTTCAGTTTCGAGAACTTCCGAATAAGCCCCCCCCCCCGAACCTCTCTTTCCATTAATGTCATCAAAGGTCGTTAAAAGTTGTGTTTTCAGAACTTCAATATCGAAAACTTTCCTGGGGTAAAGCCCCGCTCCCTTCTGCTCTCTCTTACATCGTCGAAAGTTGCGTGTTGGGAATTATACGTTCGAAAATGTGTAATGCTTAGCAAGCGTAGAGAGGGGGGGGGAGCAGTGGCGGATCCAGAAATTTATTTTGGAGAGGGCTGAGACAGGGCCGTTGTGATGACAAAAAGTGTGAGGGGATTGAGTTGACTACCCCTTAAATTCTTCAAACGCATATATACTAGGGTGGAACGAAAAAAACAAAGTTTTTATTTTCGAATCGTAATAGTGCGGAAAAGTTGCGATTGGTAAAGACTTACAAAACAAAACAAAAATTTTAAAAATCGTATAATATCTTCCGATCCCGCAACGAGCCTGAATATTTGAAAAAATGGAAAATTTCGTGTTTTCTTAGTGAATTTTCAAAAATTTTGTTTTAATGCTTCTTTTTAAGGCTCTAAGACGGAAAAGTTACGATTGGTAAAGCCTTCAGAAATAAAAAAAAAATGAAATCGAATAATACCTTCTGATCCAGAAACAAGCCTAAAAAATCGAAAAAATTTTTAATTTCAGGTTTTTTTCCGAATTTTTAACATTTTTGGTTTAATGTACTTTTTCAGGCTACAGACCGGAGAAGTTACGTTTAGTGAAGACTTCAAAACAAAAAAAAAATATCTTTTTGAAATAAAACAATATCTTCCGATCGCGCAACGAACCTACATGTTTGAAAAAATGTAAACTTTAACCCTTTTTCAGCTTTTTTTTTATTTTAGTTTAACGATCCTCATAAGTTCGGTATGAAATGCTGATGGAAGAACGTTTGTTTATAAAACAAATGTGATATTTTAGTATTAGTCTGCCTGTGAAATTGTCCACATGGCCCTTTAATCCCGCGAGACATATTTGTTTATGCCTCTCAGTACAGTGTATGCATCTAATACGCCCCATTAGCGCCTCACGATCTTGAATTTATAAGCTTTTTAGTTGGCTTGTGTCTATAGGCATCTTACTTAAATGAATAAAGCAGTCGTGCTGGCATCAGTATTTCTCAATGTTTCTAATGTGCGTGTGAAATCGATTTGCTCTGCTAAGCGAGTTTCAAACATGAATCCATCTTTGCAGAAAAGAATTACGAGAAAGTCCTTTGAGTGCCCTATATTTGGCCACCCGAGAGATTTGCCAACAAATATGCTCCCTACTTATGAAAATATACTTCAAAGTTGCTTTCAAGAGAGATTTGAGTTAGCTACAAAAGTCAAAAACACGAAAGTGAGTTTTTCCATTGTTAAGGACATAGTGGCGCAAAAAGTTAAATGTATCTTTGATAAGGCCTCGATTCCTACAGTTTCCTTGAAAAGAATTGCTCAGCTCATTGATATCTTCTACAAAAAATATCTCTATTTCATGAGATCTTACAACCGAGACAAGGATAAACCAAAGAAAGGATTGATAAATTTAAAAGTGAAGCAAGGAAACTCTTTGACGTCTCTGCGTGTAAGTGCGTAATGAATGTTATTTGCACTTGTAAAAAGACCCCAGACATTTGTGAATGTCCAATTTACATGAAATGTACGTGTGAAAAATCTAAAAGGATAACGATCTCTGAACAAAGATTTCTCTATCTTCAGATGAAACATGGCATAGGAAAAATTGGAACTTTGGACCAAAAGTATACAAAAAGGTTGAAAAAAAGATTTCAAAGAAAAGCCTATGCCTTAAAACGAAAAGTTACTCAGTGCGTTTCAGTCATGAAAGATGAATCTGATCTTTCAAATGAAGAACAACCAAGTTGTTCAGTCAAGAGAGAACCTGATAATGATTACAAGTCAACCGATCCAGAGAAGAAAACCCGGTGGCAGATGAGCATTAAGCTGAAAACTACGGCACTAAGTAGCGATCGTTACGGCGTATCCGATCGTGCAACTGCTGCCATAGCATCCAGTGTGCTACAAGACGCTGGCTTAGTGACTGAAACAGATACTTCTAAAGTTGTTGATAGACAAAAAATTAGGAGAGAAAAGAGCCAAAATAGAAAAGATCTGCAAAGTGGCATTAAACAAGACTCCGTTCGGGGTATTTATTTTGACGGAAGAAATGATGATACTTTATATATAGATAAGATTGAATCAAAGCAATTTCGGCGAACAGTGAAAGAAAAGCATTATTCTATTATCAAAGAACCTGATTCTGTTAATATTGGCCACGCGTCTCCAAACTCTGGATCAGCCAAAGACATAGTGAATAGCATTGTTTCATATCTAAATGAACAAAGAATTTCACTGGATGATTTAGCCATCGTAGGTTGCGATGGTGCTAAAATCAATACTGGGTGGAAAAGTGGCGCGATTCGTCAATTTGAAATTTATATTGGACGACCATTGCAATGGGCTATTTGTTTATTACATTTCATTGAG